>NC_081427.1:14342118-14642118 GCF_949786415.1 Peromyscus eremicus
AGAACAGTTAGCAATAAGCCTGCCACGGCCATACAGTTTGTAACCAATATAAGTCTCTGTGTTTACTTGGTTGGGTTTGAGCGGCTGTGGGACTGGCAGGTGAGAGAGATTTATCCTGACTGTGGGCCAGGCAGGAAAACTCTAGCTACATATAGTGATCAGTGTAAGGAAAGTCAATGGTCAGAAGTCCGAATAAAGGCTTCAGTTCCACAAAACTTGACATCTGAGGTGAGCGTTGGCTGGTTCCCATTTGTAGTGTAGTGAGGATGAGCACATTGGGGGAGATGAGGAGTCAGTAGAGTTTAGGGGTCTCAGTTTCATCTTTGGATGTTGACCTGGGAGAGTGCTGTGGATATTGCTCTGTATAAATGAAATGCTGATTGGCCAGTTACCAGGCAGGAAGTATAGGCAGGACAAGCAGAGAAGAGAATTCTGGAAACAGGAAGGCTGAGTCAGGGGACGCTGCCAGCCACCGCCACGAGTACCAACATGTAAGATACTGGTAAGCCACGAGCCATGTGGCAAGGTATCGATTTATAGAAATGGGTTAATTTAAGATAGAAGAACTAGATAACAAGAAGCCTGCCATGGCCATACAGTTTGTAAGCAATATAAGTCTCTGTGTTTACTTGGTTGGGTCTGAGCGGCTGTGGACTGGTGGGTGAGAGAGCTTTGTTCTGACTGCTGGCCAGGCAGGACCAGGAAAACTATAGCTACAGGAGAGTATCTAGGTAGGTTTCATTTGTTTTCCGACACAGGTTTTTTAAAATTAAAATGATTCCACCATTTCCCTCTCCTTCCTTCAACTCCTCTCATGTTTTCTTACTCTCTATCTCCCCACCCCCCCACCCCCCCCCCCCCCCCCCCGCACCCCCCGCCTGCCACCACCATAATAGAGACTCCTGATGCGTAGCTGAATAGTTCCTCTTTACTGTCAACCTGGCAGAATCTGGGATCATCTGGGAGAAGGACCTCTGCACATGCTCTTGCTTGCGTTGAGTGATGTGAGAAAACCCAGTCTAATTGTGGATGGGTCCATTTCCTGGGTAGGAGATCCTGGAGCGCATAGAGTGAACAGAGCGAGTTGTCCACTACCATGCGCCTTCTTGTTCTGTTTCCAGTTCTGGATGTGATGTGACCAGCCATTTCAAGCTCCTTCTACCTTGACCCCCAGGCCAGGATGGGTTAGAATAAAACCCTGGATTTTTTATCCCAGCAGCAGGAAAATTGATTAAACTAGCAGCTTAGAACTTGCTATGTATACTGGCCTGGCCTTGAATGTGCAACTCTTTACCTCCCCAGTTTTGGGATTGTAAGTGTGTGTGCTTCACACTGGCCTCTGGGAGCATCACAGCCTCTCTGCGACTCCGTTTTCTATGATATAAGAGAAATGATTGACTTGAGGCTCTTTTGGTTCCAAAGTTTTATGTGTATCAAACTAATTTCCTGATTAAAATTCCCTTAATTTTCTTGCTGTCAAGAAAATAGAACACCTACTAATTTAATGCATGTTGTTTAAAAATAAAAAATAAAACTATACCATCTGAACATTTTTTTTTTTTTTCGAGACAGGGTTTCTCTGTGTAGTTTTGGTGCCTGTTCTGGATCTTGCTCTGTAGACCAAGCTGGCCTCAAACTCACAGAGATCCTCCTGGCTCTGCCTCCTGAGTGCTGGGATTAAAGGCATGTGCCACCACTGCCCAACTTCTGAACATGTTTTTAACTACATTTCTACCAGTGAATCAACCCTGTATTGTAAGCTAGAGGTTGATCAGTGAACTGGAGTTGCTGAAATCCCTGCTTACCAGAGAGAACATTCTGGAAAGAAACAGCTTGATGTAGGCAGAGGAAATGGAGAACAATGGTGGAACCTGCTAAACAGCTGAGTCACAGCTAACACTCCTGGTAGAGGGAGGGAAGGGTTTGTTTAGAAGCCCCATAATGCCTTACCACCGTTTCAGCTGGCAGGAGGTACTGGCACCAGCGGTAGGCAACATTCAAGCTCTTCTTTCCAGAATGGCAATCAATACTGTGATTTGCTTTAGTCAGGACTGCTATTCTTGTTGAGGTAGCTGTGGCCGTGATAGGAAGGTAGTAACCCCACCAAGAAAGGCTGATTTGTGTTGGCTGACTACAGCGTAGAATTTGAGAACAATGGGTGGCACAATAATGCAATGTGTGGAGCGGCTTTGTTTTGACCTGGGAATCATTCATAGGTTGAACACAAAGCTATTTTTACTGGTAGTTTAAACATTTGGCAACTGCTGATCAGACAGTGTACTGGATGTCCTACTGAAGTAGCATGGTTCAGTGGGCAGAACATTGATTGAACTAGAATGTAAAAATATTTGTACTCGAGTGAGTCTGTTTTGCTATTGATTGCTCTTGTGGGTTTGGACATAGTCATCTGCGTTATGGCGTGTGTGTGTGTGTGTGTGTGTGTGTGTGTGTGTGTGTGTGTGTGTTCATTATTTTGCTTCACACACAGTCAGAAGACAGGATATCTTTTGTAATATATCTTTGAAACACTGAATGAAAGAGTTAAAAACACACTAGAAAAGAAAGAAAATTACAGGAAAACTGAGCATTTTTGTAAGGACACTCAAAACAGTATTTGACATGTCTGAGACCCACGTGCTAGAAACATCAGGAGATGAAAAGATAAAGGGTAGTTGACTCAGACGTGCTAAGGGTATCATGTTTATTTACTTCCTACAGCCTTGGAATGGTTTCAATTATGTCAGAAGTCACTGCTCATTGTTGAAACCCAGACCCATTTTCCAACTATGAGAATGACATATATTTCACTCTCCTTTTCTCTTACTTGACTTCAATGTATATATCATATACCATATACCGTGATTGGAATCGTTATCATTGTTCTGTATGATGTGTGGTAGCTTAAGCTTTACATTTATGGAGCATTCTGTGCAAGTGTATGTGTGTAATTCTGTGGTGTGTGTGTGTGTGTGTGTGTGTGTGTGTATAATATTTGTATGTATGTACATTTATTCACATCTGTGGAGGTCAGAGATTGAATTTCAGTATCTTCATCAGTCACTCTCTACCTTACTTTTGGAGATAGAGGCTCTCACTGAATCTAGAGGTCATCTAGCTAGACTAGATGGGCAATTTTCTCCAGGGATCTGTCTATCTGTTCACCACCTCCCATCACTATCTGACTACTCTTATATGGGTTCTGGGGACCTGAACTCTGATCTCTAGGTTCATGCTGCAAGTATTTGACCAACTGAAGCATCTCCCCAGCCATAGGCAGCATCTTTGTTTACACTTAATTTTAGTAGTATAGGTGTATGTGTGAAATGTAATGTAGATGATATCGCTAGTGACAGTCGTTCTTCTTCTATAAAATGGGGGTGACTAATTTCCCTCTTAGACTAAACAAATTGCTCCCTTTCTTGTGTACTTGCCACAGGGTTCCAAGGGCTTGAACTTTTGGAGCAATGGTTTACAGGAGCTGGAGATGAGAGGAACAGCTGTGAAGGTACAGAGTCAGAACAAGTTACTATAGAAGGAGGGGAGCTGCTGGGCTACACAGATAGCACTCTAGTCCTCAACCCACTTAGGGAAATAGAGCACTCTGGGAGGACTGAATCCTTCATTAGCAATGATCCTACAGGTTCAGTAGAGTTTGGGGAAAGCACATAGTTAGTAGTATTTTTTCCCCCACAAAACTCTTAAGAGAAACATTTTGTAAACAACCTGTATTTTGAGGTCAGAGTGTAAGGGTTGGGGAATCCATGAGACACATGAAAAGGAGAGTAAGGAAACACTGAACAGAACTACCCCCGGAGGGCAAGCTCTCTATGTGTATATAGAATTCACTTTATTTCAGTCCCAGAGACATTCATGCTCACTCTGATGCATGTGAGTGACGAGATTTCAGCTCTGGGACTATCGCTGCTCTCCCACTCCAGGGGTGCTGTCATAAGGAAGATGGCGCCATCTGTGCAGCTCAGTCTACGTCCCTACTCTTCACTGACTTTCTGTGTCTCTGGGAAAATTCCTTAAACTCCTTAGACCTCCCTTTACTCAAGGGGAAGATGTTACATCACAGTATCCTGCCCAGGAGTGTCTGTAGGCAGTCAATGTGTGCAGAGCAGTAGCTGATTCCTCTACCAGCTGGGATAGGGATGCTGATTTCCTTTGAGAGAAACTGGTGAAGGGATTTTGATTATTGAAGATGTCGGTGGGCCCTTGTTTATCATCACATTGTCCATCATGAAGCACACTGATATATTAGCGGGAAAATGAATATGGACACCAACCAGTTCCTGTGCTGTAAATTGTTAACAGTTTTTTTTGACTTTCAAGAAATGTTGAGGTTATTCCTTCTAACTTCTAAATTTTAGGCCCCATTAAATTTATTGTTTCTCTCTTTCTCTCTCTTTTAATTAAAGGCGCCTCTCCTTTTGTCCCTGAAGAGTAAGTTCCCTAGGCCGGGTGCATATCTGACTCTTCATTCTGTCTTTCCATGTGCCTGGTAAAGTATCTACTATACCTATACTTTGATCATAACTTTCTGCATCAGGATCTTGCTTCCCGATGGTAGGGCATAATAGTGGAGTACATACAGCAATCTGCAGCACTCTCTGTAAATTTGCTGACGCATTTTTAGTTTATAGCATCTCAAAGATGAATGAAAGTTCAGTTGAATATTATTAAATTTGTACATGTACTATAAAACACACTTATTTTACTATAAGGTTAATGTATGCTTAATTTAATGAAAATCTTCAAATACTATCAAAAATGATAATGAATTCAAAGTAGTAAAAATGCTCAGCTGGATATCTCAGAATTTCTTATGTCCTACCATTTTCTTATTTTATTTTAAACATTAACTTTTAGTTAGGTGTGTTCATGTGTGTCTCTGTGTGAGTATGTGCACACTAGTGCAGATGTGTGCAGAGACTAGAGGCATTGAACCCATGGGGATGGAGTCACAGGTAGCTGTTATCTGTCTGACACGGGCCCTGGGAACTGAACTTGGGACTTCTGAAAGAGTAACATGTAGGTTTGAATCTTTACTTCAGTGTTTCTACCAGGAACTTCATTAACAAACTATAAATTATACATATACATGTGAAACATATGTCTTACATAAATTTATATATTCTGCTGTGCATCACATAAATTAAGCATATATAAAATGTATTTTCAGTTTATTATATATTAATATATGCTAATTCCAGTAATACATATATACACATATACAATTTATGTGCATGCTTATATATACTATTATATCCTGCAGTACTTGACGGCATTTAATTGCTTTGGGATACAGGTAGTAGGGAGGTAAAGGGTTGAAAATGAACACATATTATTAAGTATATTAATTGTATTAGCAAACGTATATTAATATATTATTCCTTTACCCTATATCTACCATTTATCTGTAGCTGATTCCAGGTTTCTAGTCAGCATGCTTGCCCCAGGTTAGATGAAAGCCCATAATAATTGCATTACCTTGAGCCCTCTCTTTCCTCTGAATCTCATCCACAGGCCTCACTCTTGTTTCATTTGTTCCCTAGCATCATATCTAGTTATTTAGGAGACGTGGCTCATTGCCCTTCTTTCTACTCTGACAGATCTGCGTCTTCATTTGTTGCCCTTGGGTCTCTGCCACCTTGAGGAAGATCCATGCTGAAGCTTTTCCTGAAGTTGTAAAGCTTTCCTCAGAGAAAAACAAGAACCGGGCAGCATTTCCATGCAGGCCTGATTGCAGGGGGTGTCTGTTCTTTAGAACTGTGCACAGAGGCCCCGGGACTGATCCAGTTCTTGGCTGTCGTGAGGTTTGTCATAATTTTTGAGCCAGCAGACCCACATTTTCACTTTTCACTGGGCCCTGGAAATTCTTGAGGCAGTCCTGCTTTCAAATGTTGTTAAGTCTCATCATGCCCTTTCTCTGGTTCCATGATCCTAGCAGGGACAGCACAGTGCTGTGTTCTTTGTGTGGGTGAGTAATGACTAAGTGATCTGTGTGATGTGGTCCTTCCTGCTCCTACAAAGAGCAGATAATACAAATAGTAAGGGCCTTCTCAACCTCCTGTGATAAATATGCAAAACTTTAAGACTTTTTTTTTTTTTTAAAGACACTGTGTAGCCTGAGCTAGCCTCAAATGTATTGCAATCCTCCTGTTTCAGTCTCCTAAGTGCTGGGGTTACTAAGCTCAGCCTGGGGCCTTACCTTATTCAAAGAAATTCATGAAGGAATCCCCAGACTTTAAAACCATCATTCTGTAGTTAGATACAGTGGTTTTCTTTAAGTCTTAGGCAGCAGCCACTCATGTGCTGGGCCTTTCAAGGCCCTTGGGGGAATGAAACACGGGCACTGGGTCAATCTCATAGGGCAATCCTAACACATCACCACACACCAGGGAGCTCAAAACAGGTGTTTATTCTCTCAAGATTCCGGAGACTCAAACTCAACATCAGAGCATCCTCAAGGGTTGGAGGGACAAACATCACTCTTGCCTCTTCTCAGTTCTTATGGCCACAAATATTCCTCGGCCTGGACCTGTGTTTCTCCCTGTTCACCCTCCACCTCTCATGTTTGCTTCTCCTTGAATGTCTGTCCTTCAGGTTTCTCTTACAAGCACACACATGTGACTGCATTTTAGGGATGAGTGAAATGACACAAAATACGCTCCTCTCATAACCTCTTTGGTCTTCAGTAATATGCATTCCTTTGATATTGATCAGGTAATATGTGCAGATTCTGGAGATTAGGATGTAAGAACGTATTTGGTTGGATGCCATTAGAATAAGTGGAAAGGTGTTTAGGATACATGGAATCATGTGTATTTTCAAAGCAGGTGTTCTTCAAATAATAAAACCCAACGCCACCACCACTCCAGAATCGATCTGGGGACATGTTCTAGGACTTGAAGGGATCTGTACTATGCTCTTCTCTATTTTTGTAGCGAATTTTAAGCTGCTCGTCCTAAGTGTTCTGCGTTACTCTAGCCTGTCCGTTGGTCCCAAGCCTCTCGAGCAGCATTTGTCTGACAGCTTATATCAACTCTCTCAGATGCTTGGAAACTCTGCACACAGTCCGTTCTGATTAAATCTCACCCAACGTGGCTCATATGCTGTTGTTTTCATCAATACCTTTAGGGAAGAAACAGAAAACACAAGGCAGTCATGGAGTCTCTCTAGTCAAACCTAAAATGTGATAGAACTGGCTTACATTATTAGGCCAGTCCCTTTTGAGTTGAAAGTTGTGACTGGGCTCAGTGGCACATGCCTATAATTCCAGGACATAGGAAGCTGAAGCAGGAGGATGGCAGGTTTGAGACCAGCCTGGGATACATAGCAAGACTTTGTCTCAATGCCCCCACCCGGTATAAGAAAGAAAAGAGAAAGAGAAAGAAAGGCAAGTCAGGATAGTTCTTGGTGACAGGGAAGGATATGTTGTCATTGAGGAGTTGAGCGGTCAACACTGTCATGTTCTGCGTTTGCTGTGTGAGATAACTTTCAATGCACGGTGAAGGCAGAAGCTTAGGAGTTAATAAGAATTAAGGAAATAAAGAGAGCATTGACTCACTTTGAGGAGAATTCCCACTTTAGTGGCGGGAGAGCAGGTGATGCAGCAAAAGGGCATATGAGAAGGACTCAATTATTTTCAACATAGGGAATATTTGACAGGATTCAAATATGTATAGAATAAATGTAGAGCGATAAGTAAGGATTTTGTTAGAAAGGAAGACCATAATTCATACACGAGGAAAGAGCCAACATCGTGATAAAAGAGATTTGAAGGCAGATATAGATACAGATGTGGTAGGAACAAAGTGAGTTTTTATTTGGAAGAAAAATGTTTTCATATGTTGTGACTGTCACATCCCTTGATTTCACACCTTTGCTAAAAATGGGCTAACACATATGAATTCCTTAGTCTGAGACTCTAAAGACCTAGTTTTGTCATTTAGGTGTTTAGGGACAGGGAATGGACTCAGCCTCACACAAGCTGACAGGCCCTTTATCATTGAGCTGCATCCAGAGCTCAACAGCATTCTTAACAGTAGAGGAAAGAGTGTAATGCACACCAGAGGTCTGTGCATAGAAGCTAGGCGGAGGTATTGCTGTGCTAGGGAAGGGTTCAGGGTCAGGGTGGGTTTCTGTGCCAGGCAAGGATTCTGGATCAGGACAGATTGCTGTGCTAGGCAAGGATTCTGGATCAGGACAGATTGCTGTGCTAGGCAAGGATTCTGGATCAGGACAGATTGCTGTGCTAGGCAAGGATTCTGGATCAAGATAAATTGCCGTGCTAGGCAAGGATTCAGAATCAGGGTAGATTGCTGTGCTAGGCAAGGATTCAAGATCAGATGACAGAGATGTATTTCATTCCTTTTCTTCTACCTGGAGACATGTCAATCAAGTCAGGACAAGCTTTTCTTTTCAGGTTTTTCCTTCTTTCTCCCATTTCAGTCTTCTTTCTCATCTGTCCTGACCTTTTCATTCTCAAGGGGTAGAGGTGCCCACTGTAAGGAGGGCTGACATCAAGCTGGTGGAGATGAAGACTTGGAGTGTTTCTTCCTACTCTACACAACACAATGTTGGGAAGGGGGACCCATCTTTCTTTGCACCTCGTGGGCTTTCTCCCTTTACATCACTCAGTCTGGCAAAGGAAGCATGCAGGTGACTTGTAAGCATTGCATGGCTTTCACCTTACCATTGGCTCATTTTAGAGTCACTACAGAGCTACCTCTGCTAAAAGGAATTCTAGGAAAACAAATGCAAAGTTTATGACATCTGAATGTGTGACATTTAAAAAAAGTAATTCTAGGAAAACAAATGGGAAGTTTATGATATCTGAATGTGTGACTTTTTTTTATGTTCACATTGAATATTTTTACTTTTTCTTTATTCTTCTCTCAGACAATACATAGAGACCACAGCCTCTCCTCCCTCTAATCCTCCCTGTCCTGCCCCATGTCCCTTCTCCCCCAGATCCACGGCTCCTCCTCGTCCTTCAGATAAGAGCAGGCTCCTCAGGGATATCAGCCGAATACAGCATAACAAGATGCAATGAGATTAGACACGAACCCTCATATTAAGGCTGGAGGAGGCAACCCAGTAGGAGGAAATATCTGTAGTTCAAGAAGCATGGCAGGAAAAAGCAAACAGGAAATGTATGCCATGGCTGATGTATGACTCTGGATTTCAGTAAGGACAGCAGCTGAGAAACTCCTTGGCCTGGGCTAAGAGTAGAATATAATTATACTATAAAATACCAGTTTTTTTTAACCTGTGGAAAGAGGTCAAATCCTGTCCATGTCATTTTATCTATGGTGCCTATCATAGTCAATAAGTATACCTTGACAAATATTTTACTGAATGTGCGGTATAGAAAGAAGATACCAAGATCTGAGACTCTACCTGAGTTGACAGCGTCCTTTCCTAACAGACATAAAACCCTGGGTTCAATGCCCAGCACCACTTAAACTCTGGATGCTGTGCCACACACCTGTAATTCTAATATTCTGGATGTGGATGCAGGAGGATCACTGATTCAAGGTCATCTTTAATGGTACAGGGATTTTGAGACAATTGTTGCACGAATCCTAATTGGTCTTATAATAAAAATCTAGAGCCAGATATGGGGTAAATGCTGAAAGATCAGAGGAGTAGAGCAAGTTGCAGCCTTTTCTCACCTCACCAACTCCTGAGCTGAAAAGGGAAGATCCTGTCTCCACAAATCCTCAGACTGAATGCCCCTGAGTCCTCAGCCAAAAGGACCGAGTTCCTGTCTCCGCTCGCCTTATATGCCTTTCTCCATTCAGCCATATCACTTCCTGTCTTAACCTTACTAGTGCTGGGATTAAAGGTGTGAGCCCCACTGCCTAGCTCTGTTTCTCTTTTAGACTGGATTAATCTCATGTAATCCAGGGTGGCCTTGAACTCACAGAGATCCAGATAGATCTCTGCCTCTGAAGTGCTAGGATTAAAGGTGTGTGTCACCATGGCCTGGCCTCTATGTTTAATCTAGTGGCTGGCTCTGTCCTCTGATCTTCAGGCAAATTTTATTTGTTAGAGTACAAACAAAATATCACCACAGACCAGCCTGAGTTACAACAGACTCTGTCAAAGAAACAAAGAAAAATGAAAAATAAATCAATAAGTCAAGATCATACAAAGCATCCCTCTTTCTTTCTTATTTCTAATCTGAAAATTAAGACCACTCCATCCTTTAGGGGGATCAACTGCTTCAGCACTCTCCCCTCCCATCAGTTCAAAAGTTGCACCCAAGGAGGCTGGTTGACGAGAGAATGATTCTGGAGGCACTTTGTGAAACAATGATGACAGTTCTAGCATGATTTTCCTGTTCTCTAGACTAGCTGAGTTTGGAGCTGAAAAGGAAAGGTGTTTCAGAAAATACTATAAAGGGTTTGGGAGTAAGAATTACAATAGCAAGTTGAAGAAGGATGTTACCTTTTAGAGGAAGAAAAGGACCATTATCTTTTTAAAGCAACTTTTTTATTTTCCTGACATTGAGGCTTAGAAAGCAGCTGAACGTGTGACACCAGCATTTGACGTTCTTCTTTAAAGCACTACAAACTATTGGCTTTCTTTCCCACCTGTGACAGTTTATGTGGTAGGACCTTGGCCATGGAGGGGGTAGTGGCTGGTTCCAGTGGCCCTCTCTTAATTCTCTCCCACTCTTTTTAAGAAAAGATTTATTTATTTTTTATGTTTATGAATATATTTATTTACTTTATTTATATACAGGCTTTAACTGCGTGTTTGCCTTTATGCCAGAAGATGGCATCAGATCCCACTATAGATTGCTGTGGATCACCATGTGGTTGCTGGGAATTGAACTCAAGACCTCTGGAAGGGCAGCAGTGCTCTGAACTGCTGAGCAGTCTCTCCAGTTCCCTCTCTCTCACTCTTTTTTTTTTTTTTTTGGTTTTTTCGAGAAAGGGTTTCTCTGTGTAGCTTTGCACCTTTCCTGGAACTCACTTAGTAGCCCAGGCTGGCCTTGAACTCACAGAGATCCACCTGGCTCTGCCTCCCTAGTGCTGGGATTAAAGGCGTGCGCCACCACCGCCCGGCTCTCTGCCACTCTTGCTTACCCTTTTTCACCCTCTTTATTCCCCCTTCTGCCTCTGTGCTTGTTTATTGTTTTGCATCTCCTGTGTGTGCCTAACCACAGCCGCTGTGTTTGTGATTGCTTCAGTCATTCCATATTGAGAAGACAGTTTTTTAATCTCTCTTATATTCCTTTTGTGTATGCCTGTGTGTGTGTGTGTGTGTGTGTGTGTGAGAGAGAGAGAGAGAGAGAGAGAGAGAGAGAGAGAGAGAGAGAGAGAGAGAGAGAGAGAGAGAGAGAGAGAGAGAGAGAAGTCTAGGTACACAGGTGCATGCACGTGGAGGCCAAAGGCGTTCTTTGGATGCCATTCATCCTGTTGACCGGGTCAGCATCTCTCAGTTGACCTGGAGCTCTAAGTCGGCTAAGCTGACTGGTGGACAATGAGCCCCATGAATCCCCGAGATTCTTTCTGTCTACACAATGCTGGGGTGACAATGTGTGCCGCCATGCTCAGCTTTTTCATATATGGATTCTGGGGCTTGAACTCCAATCTTCATGACTGAGCCATCTCAACGCCACATAGATTTTTTTTTTTCTTTTTAAGAGAAGAAATGAGCAGAAGAAGTGTCGACAAATTCCATTCTCCTTAGAGGACAACTAGAAATCATTATACAGTTGAATTCTACCAAAAGGTATATGTATAGGCTTTTCTTTTCTACATGTAAATTGTGGATTTTACTCTTGTTTGAGTTTCTGTTTACTGCTACCCATCTGTTGAAGGTTGGAAAAGGAAGGCTTGACCAGGGCCTGGAAGGCTAGATGCAATGTGTCCCAAGGGAGAAGGCGACAGGACAGTTTTAAACTGTTAGTGAACTTCCGAGGTGCTTCTATAACTTATCTGTCCTCTCTGTTACTTAAATGAAATGGACACTTTGTGCTGAAGAATGGCAAGAGCTCAGAATGCAGAATATGTTGTCATCAGAAGTTCAATTTTAAGATTTTTTTGAATATGTATTACTTTCTGTGTTAATTCTGTCCTGAAGACTCCAGACAGCCCATTGATTACATTACCTTTGATTCACCCCAAGGGAGACATTCAGCTGTAGTGGGGAAAGGAGTTTCTTGTTGCTGTTTTTTTTTTTTTTCTTTTGTTGTTGTTTTGGAGTTGGGGTCTGATGTGACCCAGTCTGGCCTCCAACCTCCTTTGCTGGCAGGGATGACCTTGAACTCCTGATATTTCTGTTTCTATCTCCCAGTGCTAGGAGTAAAGGCATGGGATGCCACACCCTGGCTGCTAAGGTTAATATAAATAAACTTCTGCTAAGCATTATTGTGAAATGAATTCCAGATTTTTGCTTTCATTGACAGCATACAAGTTAAAGAAACTCTTATCAAGCCTGAAAAGGCTTTTACATATTTTAAAGCTGTTTAAGAGGAAATATCTTTAAATGTCTTATTTGTACTCTGTGCATTGACTACTTTTACTTACTTGAAGTGAAAACTCAGAATGTCTGTGGCAGTCAAAATTCCAGAAAGGTTTATTTTGCTCTTAGAGCTGATTGGTCTTACATAATGGCCTCGAATAGCCAGAATCCTTGAACTCCAAGGGATTTCACAGTTTGGATTACATTATGAACCACATGACTTCCTGAGTCCAATAGCTATTTTCCTGGGTGGGGCTGATTCAATCGTCTGAACCTTTTATAAGAGAGGAGTGTGTCATCCAGAGCCATTAGAGGGATTGCTTGTCTCAGAGACACCACTCTCGACAGCTCACACAGAGGGGGCCGAGAGGATCCCAAGTCCAGAAAAGAACACTGTCTTTGTCTCAGAACCTTGACACATCTAAGTAGGCCATCAGTAGAGCAGTTTATGGACAGATGCTCCCCTAAGGCAGGCAATGCACTGTGTGGTCAACTCAGGGTGCTGACCACCTGGTGGAGAGGAAGCAACTCTTTAGATCTAGGACTTCTGACCTGTGAACTAGTAAGTCAGTGGTTAAGTTTAAAGATGCTGAATTTATGAGAAGTTTTTATTTTATTGATCTAAAGCAAACCAAGCCACGAGAGGGAACCCATGCCTGACTCTGGCTGGATGGCCGGGAACCGGAAGCTGAATGTCTCAGAGACCCAGGGTGGAACAACACATGACTGTGCTGACTGGTCTTACGTCAACTTGACACACAAATTAGAGCTATCTGGAAAGAGAGAACCTCAACTGAGAAAATGAGGTTCTTTTAAGTATCTGGAATAGGCTTTTCAATTCACTGGCACCTTCAGCGACTGAAGCCTCTCCAATCACTCCCTCTCCTGGGTGCTTGGAGAGTACTGAAAGCCCATTGTGTGATCTGTATTAAAAAGTTAAAGAGATAGATGCATTTGATTATCTTGATTCACCAGTTGTGAGTGGGATTGATTTGGTGACCCTGTATATGAAACTTTTGACAGTTTGGGGGAAAGTAAGGGAAACGATGCTGCTGGTTGGTTGTTCTTAGCATCTCTGGCTACATTGATAAAGGATAGGAAAGAACTCTGTGATAAAAGTAACCAGCTTCAGAATACCCCGAAGGGCAACACAAAACTTAGTGATAAAATTTGCCGGTCTTGATGTGCATAAACAGTCTAAAGGTTTCTAAGTATGCCCTGGAAGAGAATCTTCTCTCCAGCAGCCACAGAGCTTGACTTGTGGGAAATCAAACTGAAGCCCTCATGATAAGGTTGGCTGAATGTGTGAAAATTCAAATCCCAGTCTCAGAGAGTGTCGTTAACGTGAGGATATTAACGGGTAAAGAATGGGATCCTATAGTTTGGGATGGGGAAGTATGGGAGGACCTTACCGAAGCTGAGAACTTTGAACATTCAGATTCTCAAGACTCTATCTCATCCAAGGAAGTGGTACCCTTAGCCCTTCTCCTTGAAATATTGCCTTTTTTATCTTTCACTGAGGAAGTTAAGCCTTCATTGTCTGCTAAACCAGTAGTGACTTTCTCTGAAGGAAATGTCCAACAAGAGAATACTGATGTCCCTCAAGGCCCATCAGTAGCTGCCTCTCAACCTATAACTAGACTCAAGGCAAAGCAGACCCCTAGTGGGGAGGTAAAAAGTGTGGTTCATGAGGAGGTGCGCTACACTACTCAAGAGCTTAATGAGTTTGCTAATTCATTCAAGCGGAAGTCTGGGGAATATGCATGGGGATGGATTTTAAAGGTGTGGGATAATGGTGAATAGAACATAAAACTACATCAGGCTGAGTTTATTGATATGGGCACTCTGAGTAGAAAGTCTAGGTTTAATATGGATGCTCAAACTATTAAAAAAAAAAAGGCGTCAAAAATTTGTTTGAATTGTTGGCTGAAGTGTTTGTCAAAAGATGGCCTACTGAAAAGGAGTTAGAGATGCCTGATATCCCACGGCTTCGTGTTGATGAGGGAGTTTTAAGGCTCAGGGAAATTGCAATGCTGGGGTGGGTATACCATGTAAAGCCTAATCTTCTACAATGGGAAGGCCCAGAAGACATGCCCCTCACTAATCCTATAAGACACACGGTGTTGAGAGGGAAATCAGCACATCTGAAGAGTTTTGTTATCTCCCTTTTTCTTGGGCCAGACCTTAGGGTTGGAGACGCTGCTGTTCAACTGGATGGATTAAATGCACTGGGTTTAATTGGGCCCCGAGGTAGCAGAGACCAGGTGGTAGCACCGAGTCACCAAAGGCAAGGTGATTGTAGCTATGCTAATGGGCAGCACAGACAAAACAATGTTCACAATGGCCTGACCCATAATTGTCAGCACGGGCAAAGTGAATTTTGTAGCGATTCATATGGACATTTGGTACTGGCTAATCAATCGTGGTGTTTCCAGGCATAAAATAGATAAGAAGCCTACTGAATTTTGTCCAATTTCTGTTAAGTGGAAACATTTTCAAACCAATGAAAGAAAGGCTACACTGGATTGTGTCAGAAGACAGTCTCAGCCAGTGACTCAGTTTCCAGACTTGAGCCAGTTTGCAGACCCAGAACCCCTTGAACGAAGAGGAAGGACCTTGATAAGCTACCTCAAAGTTTTACAAGTAGCCTTTCTTCGGTCCTTCCCCAGAGGACCTGTGGCCTTTTACAAGGTAACTGTACAGGAAACAATCAGATTTCTGGGTCTATTGAATACTGTTTTTTAAAATTAATTAATTAATTAGTTAATTATTTTCATTTGACATACCAATCCCAGCTCCCCTCCCTCCCCAATGGATATTGATTTTGAATTGACATTGATTCCAGGAGATTCCAGGAAACATGTGGCCCTCCAGTTAAAGTAGGGGCTTATGCAGGTCAGGTGACTAACGGAGTTTTGGGTAAAGTCCTACTTACAGTAGGTCCAGCAGGTCCTTGAACTCATCCTGTGGTTATTTTCCCAGTTTCAGAATGTATGATTGGGATAGTTATAGTATGTTAGGTGTAATGGTTAAATACATAATGCATTTGTGATTGTACATGGGATAGTTATGTTTAGGTGTTATTATGACCTAGTTATTCTTTTCATTTGGAAATAAATCATGACATAAGGAGAGATGATTGTGTGTCCAGTTGACAAGGGGTGAACTTGTGATAGCTATTCTTGGTTGTCAACTTGACTACATCTGGAATGAACTACAATCCAGAAATGGAGGGCACATCTCTGAGAGATTTTCTGCTTGGTTTGAAGTAGATGAATCTATGTCTATACTGGACCTTTGAGGTAAGAAGACACACACCTTTGATCTAGATCTTGGGTTGGGAAGATATACACCTTTACTCCGGATCTTAGGGCTATCTAGACTATAGCTTTGAGGTAGGAAGACACACATCTTTGATTATGATCTTGAGGTGGGAAGACATATACCTTTACTCTGGATCTTGAGGCTAGAAGATGTAGGTCTTTAATTCAGACTGTGAGAAAGGGAAGACACAGACCTTTAATCCAAATCTTGAGGCAGGAAGACATACCTTTAATATGGGCCACACTTTCTGCTGGAAGTCTAAATAAGGACATAAGGACATAGAGGAAGGAAGAAGGAAGCCCTCACCTTGCTAGCACATCCATTCAGCTGAGACATCTAGCCTTGTGGACTGAGCAACTTTTGTACACAGCTAGCCACTGTTGTACTAGCTGGACTGAAGCCTGTAAGTCATTCTAATACAAGAGTTCCATGAGACTTGTGCATGTTAGAGCATGTTTAGATTCAGGCAGTATTACAGTATCTTTCTCAAACTTGGATGTTGGCCTTCCCTCAATAAACACTCTGGCTAAGGATTTGGAACTCTTGGAGAAGATGGAGGTGGCTTCTCTTATGTTTCCTTGCTGGACAAAGAACATGGCCTTGAGCAGTAGGCTTCACATGAGATGTTTTGGAGACTAGAACTTCCAGGGGACCATTATTACTTCTCCTTAAAGCTTCTATATCCTAAATTTTTTTTGCCTGATTTTCAGTGAAGACAGTTGGACATTTTTTTCCCCTCATGATGTTTTATGCAGAAGATGCTGGGGCTCCTGGGAATACTGTAATAATTGTGTTAGCATACTCTGAAGATTCTCCTGTGGTTTTTCTTATGCAGTCATAAAACTGTTCAACAACTCACTGAAAAAAAAATGAAATTAAACATTTTTCCTGTAAGGGCTTTTTCTTTACTCATTTCAAGAGCATGTTATATAAGTGATGTCTGATGCAGTTAGAAAGATGACCCTAGCTAGGAGATTCAGAAAATTAGAGGAGGAAGACAGACCCCAGAGAAGTGTCTGTTCTCTGCACAAATTCAGATGCCCTTTTGGATGCAGAATTTTTATCTAATACAAAATATTTTCATCCTTGAAATAAATTATTCACCTCTCTTGTGCTTCTCCAGAGCAGAAACACATATGATTTACAATCTATTTATTAATAGATTATACATTTTAATTTTATAGCAAAATAAATTATATAAAATATAAGACTCTTAAAGCTCTTGTGCCCAAAGATTTTTCAGCACCAAATACTTTTGAATTGAATAATTTTTATACTAACTATAACTAATAAAATGACAAACATAAGATGATTGCTAATAAATATATAGCAAAAAATCAGATGGAATTTTATATTCATTATACAGGAGGGAATGCAGATGCCATCAGTCTGTCCTTACACTAATTAGAAAGCTAAGAGTCAGTCTCCCTTCCTACAGCCCTTACAGGGGTAGGCTCATAGGGCAAAGGTAGAGACAGATTAATAGTTGCCAGGGGCTGGGGAAAGAGTTGGGTGGATAAGCTGTACACAAAGAGATTTTAGAGAAGTAAAGCTACTCTTTATGATGCTATAATGTTGGATATATGTCATTATGTGTTTGTCCAAACCCATAGATTAAAAGACACCAAGGGTGAACCATGGAAATCCTCTGTGTAGTAATGGTATTGCCAATGAAGTCTCAGTGCTGATAACAAATCCAGATCTCTAGATAGACTTATGGATACTCTAGATGTGGGAGCAGCTACACATATGTGGGACATAGGGGATATGGGAACTGTGTACATTACTCAGTTTTGCTTTAGGGATAATACTGTTCTAAAAAAATAAACTATTTTCAAAAATAATTATATGATCATAGTTTATGAGTAATATAATTCCAAGCTTTTATTTTTAGGGTAACATGCATACCAGGGGAGTTGGCATGGCTTTCTGTGGCAAGTGCCAGCAAAGTCTATCAGCAGTGGATTGATAAGGACTGACACTGCTATCAGCAGTCTATTGATAAGGCTTACATTTCTCAATGAGCCAGAGCAGCTCAGTGCACCAGGGCTGGGTTCTCAGAGTCTTCTGGTCTTCTATCCTTGACAAGAAAGATGTCTTACTCCAGCAATAGGTGGGTCATGCACACAATCACATATGTCCAGGAGATCATTTTATTTTACTTTATGAGAGAGAGAAATAGAGAGAGAAATAGAGAGAGAGAGAGAGAGAGAGAGAGAGAGAGAGAGAGAGAGAGAGAAACAGAGAGAGAGAGAGAGACAGAGACAGAGACAGAGGAGAGAGAGAGAGAGAGAGAGAGGAGAGAGAGAGGAGAGAGAGAGAGAGAGAGAGAGAGAGAGAGAGAGAGAGAGAGAGAGAGAGAGAGAGAGAGAGAGAGAGAGAGAGGAGACCATAGGTTCAGATGATGATTCTCTTGCAGTTTCCTTTCTCTGAGCAGTGGTTGATGCATTATGGGTTGTATCGCCAGGCAGCTTTCTTGACTGCATGCATTAAAAGTCTGATGCAAGCCATCACAAGATGGTGTCTGAGCATAAGGTCACCACAATGGTGGGGAGAGCCAAAGTCTTTGTTATGGACACAGTAGGTAGAAGAGGCCTAGGACGTGTGAGGCACTAGGGGAGTCTTCTCCAGCACAGCCCAAGCATTTGAGGGAGGCTTTCTGAAGATTGAAGTCCAAGGGTGAAATTTGCAGCACTAAGTTTAAAAAAGTCAGTTCTTCTAGCCCAGATCTCCAGATCTACCTAGAAAAGCCTGTGTGTGATAAACACGGGCATCCCTCTGAATCTGGGGATCCCTCTGATACTATTTCCATCATTGAAGACTGAAGTTGCTTACACTCTGGGATTTTGCTTGTGTGTGGCTGCAGTAGAGGGGCTCTCTACTCTACAGGCCCTGGGTCTTCAGATGCATGGGGGAAAGTTGCATTTATATGAATTTAAGAGTTAGTCATGGATTTTTCTTCAGTGATCTTGAAATGTTTGACAACTGGCAAGAATAAAGACAAAACTGTTAGGAGTTTTTTTTTTTTTCCAATAATCCTTATTTCCCCTTTCCTCCTGTTGGCATTTTGTCAGTTGGTAATATTTTACAGAATAAGAAGGGCAGTGAAGCACTGGAAAGCCAGTTCTGACTGGAGGAAAAACACAAAGCCCAGAAAGCACTTCACCGATAACTACCATTCGCTTATGATGTTTTAGCTCTGGCTAAAGACTCAGTGTGAAAACTTGGCTAGAACACTGGCTGTTCAGACTTTCTGCCTGCCTCTTCTGCTGTGTTCAGACTCAGGGTACCTGATTGATACAGGACCTCTTGCCCATCACTTGGGAGCTTTGTGTATACATTTATACTGACTGATGTGGAAGTCTACAGAGATGTTTAAAAAGCTAACCGTGTGCCACTGACAAGGAAATGTAAACTCCCAAAGTCTCTGCTGCAGACAGGATTCTGGAATGGTCCAAATAGTACTTATCCATGGGAACAAGACCTCTATCAGCCCTTTGCTTGTGGGTGGGTAGCACAGATGAACTTGATGAATTTTCACTGTGTTCGTCAGGTTACTCATTACATCATGGGGAGTATCACTGGCAGTTAGCTGAGTGGGACTGGCCCAGTCACCCGAATGCTGTGTATGCTATTGCCTGCTCCTGGGGCAGCAGAGTTTGCCTGCATTGAGTCATGTGATCAGTAAGTTACTCAGAGAAAGTCCATTAAGGTTAGGAGAGGGGAGTTTATAGAGAGGGTCAGGGAAAGGTGTCCACTAAGGAGGAGCAAATGTGCATGCCATTTCAGAACTATCTACCACAGGGATTCTGAAGTTTATACTGTATAGGCTCAGCAAAATACTTAGAGTTTTGAAAAGATATTTTTATAAAGTATATCCATTAAATTAAATGTATGCTCAGAACTCTCAGGTGACATGGTCTAAGTTCCATCTCAGGTACTCCAGGGCTGAATTAGTAGAAGGAGAACATGGGAACTGTAAATAGTCCTCACCCTGCCCTCTGCGGGCATATTTATAGGGTGTTCTTTTTTCTCCTTAGATTACTCTTGTATAAATCTTCAGAAAGGATCTTGGGAGAGAGGATAAAATAATACAAATTACCCTGATTCTGCTTTGAATATGGGTGCTATAGCTTTGTGTCCAGAGCAGAAATTCTAAGAGACTCAGAAATCTCAGCTCTGAGCTCATTGAGATGCTGAACTGAGACACAGCTAATGTCTACATACTCTGACTCCATGGAAAAAAAGGACAAACTATATTTCAATCTACTCTAACAGGATTTCCTGGGACATACAGTAGAAAGCAATGCAGCCTATATAAGACATGTAAATGAACAGACCAAGAGAGAGTCATAAAATAAATATATTACTTTGTGTGAGTATCTCTCTCTCTCTCTCTCTCTCTCTCTCTCTCTCTCTCTCTCTGTATGTGTGTGTGTGTGTGTGTGTGTGTGTGTGTGTGTGTGTGTGTGTGTGTGAACCTGTGTACACATATGTGGAGGCCAGAGGCAAAGCTCAGGAGGTGTTTGTCAGAAGCTGCTCTGCTCACCTTTTGAACACAGGGGCCTGGGGCTCACCAATTAAGCTAAGAGAGCTGGCTAGCAAGCCTCTGAGAGTCATCTGTCTCTGCCTCCCCAGTGCTGGGATGCAGAGTTTGTATCATCACACCCAGCTTTTCCCTTGGGTGTTAGGGGTAAAAGGCAGTTCCTCATGCTCGCAGAGCAGGGACTTTCTGACTAAGCTCTCCCTGAAGCCTGCAACACGCCTTTGAATGAAAATGATCTGTGAGGAGGAGCACATGGTTGAGGACTGACTACTATGACATAAGCCCTGAGCACTTTGAATTCTTAGAATTGTCTTTTCTGACATCAAGGATGGTTTAGATATTTTATAAATAACATGTTGAAAGACATCAGAGCGTATATGTAGAGGCAAAAAGTACTGAGAGATTGTTAAAAGTGATACTAAATTATTTCAGGCAGTGGTATCATGAATGCTATGATATGAATTAGGTATATTTGTTGGTATTAAATTATAAAATCTAAATGAACAAAGTTTAGTCATTAAGGAACAATAATTAATAACTCTGTGGCATCTAGGGGTGATAGCTTAGTTGTTAAAAGGCAGGTCATGCAAGTGGAGGGCCCAAGCTGGATCCCCAGAATCCACATAAAGAAGTTATACTTGGTGATACACATTTATAATGCCAGCATTATTGGGAATGGCACAAGGATCAGGAAGATCCCTGGGACTCACTGTTAGAGACTCATTGTCAGATAAACTAGCCCAACTGCAGCACCCTAGATCCCTGTGAGAGGCCTTGTTCATAAATCTAAAGGGGACTGCCATTCAGGAATGAAATGGGGGTTGACTTCCGGTCTCTTTATGCTCTTGCCAACAAATGCACCTGCAAACATATGTGTATCCTACACTTAAGTATACACACAGAGACAGAAGAAATAGATAGATAGATAGATAGATAGATAGATAGATAGATAGATAGATAAATGATAGATGATAGATAGATGGGTAGATAAACAGAGACAGAGATAGACAAAGAGAGATACAGAAAGACACAGAGACAGATAGAAAGGCAGACAGACAGATGGACATGGCCACACACACACACACACACACACACACACACATACACACACACACACACACACACACACAGATAAATACAGAGAAACAGAGAGGCTGAGACTCTCATCCAGATGAATCCAGACACATCAGACTTAATTGATTGGGTCAAAGAGTGTGTTTCCATTGTGGGAAAGTGACAAAATAAACACTACCACAGGGAAACAGGGTGGGAATTAAGTTAAGGAGACCCTAGTGTATCAGAAAGCAATTAGTTTTGTTACTTGTAAGGGATTTTTACATAACAGACAGGAAAGCCACAAACTGATATAAATGAGCTTATTAAATGCAGAAGGCCATTTCTTCCCACAGTTTTTGAGATTGACTCAAGTATAGTTATTAATGAGGTCAGGATCATATCTTAGATCCCTAGATAACACAGTTAATTTGCACAGAGAAAATTACATTTTTTAAGCTTATAGACTTTACGATCAACTTTATGGGGTCATGTTTGAAACATGTGTCACTGAGCAAAAACATGCATAGATGTTCTAGAAATGTAGTAACTTCATGGCTAAGGGCATAAAGTCCTGCTACAGAATTACACAATATAATCATAATAAGTTTATCAGTTAGTACTTTTTGATAAAGACTTTAATTATAAATTTCTTTAACAGCATGCCCCTGTGGATGGCCATCATATAAGCAGAATTATACTGGAGAAAAATGAGGGTCTGTGAATTAGTATACTAGTCATTCTCACACCTCCCAACTTCACTGGCTCCCTACTTCCCCTGGAACCATTTTTAAAATGTGACAGTGGGGTTCTGTTAAACACAGTGGTTCAAATACTTATCAAGCCAGACACTCTCATTTAAAAAGTTAGAAAATGACAACTTGTCTGAGACTATCCAATCAGGTAGTGGCGAAGCTGGGATGTCCACTCACGTGCTGAAACTCCATATTTACAAGGCAATCTTTATTTACAGCGATTAGCAGTTATTCATCTTCTGTTTAGCAGACTGAGTTGAGCTTTCCATACTGTGAGTACCTGTGCTTCATATGATGAGATTAGTTCTTTAGAGTTCAGATATTTTACAATCATATTGTTCCACAACCCTTTTGGGCCCTATGATTAACTCCATGAGAAACCTGGCCCAATAGTTGTGGTGGTAGTAATAAAATAGTGTGGAGAAGATAGGACTATTAGACTGTCCTAGACTCATGAGTGGAACTCAGACACCTGGGCCATATTTTACTATAATTGAGCCTGGACTATCATGTTCCTTGAATATACGAGGGTAGACTTTGATGAACAAATGCATATCTCTGTCATCAAACCCCTCTGATTCCCAAAATTTGTGTAATGGGAGCATTTCTTTCAGTTCTAACAACAAATATTGCATATTCTGTTTAAGAAATCTTGATTTCCATTTGTTCTTCTCACTTATACTGCTATAACAATATTTTAGACTGGGTGACTTCTGAAGATTTATTTCTAGAATCTGAGAAGTTCAAGGTCAAGGTGTTGCCTGAACATTTGGAATGACTACTCTCTGCTCCCAAGGCAGGACCCTGTTATCATATCTCTGTGTGCTGGGGGGTAGACAGGAAGACAGTGCTTGCTTCAGCCTTAAGCTATTTTATGGGTGCTAGCCATTTGTGAGGGTGGAGCCTTAATACCTAATTACTTCCTAAAGCCCCACTTTCAGAAACCACTACAGTAGAGATTAAATTTTCAACAAGAATTTTGAAGGGAACACATTCAAACTACAGAACATCACCAAATCTTGAAAACCCCACCAAACTCCTTAGGGAAGAGGAATTTCCCAATAATCCATTTTAAATTATTTCTTTTATTTTTGAGATTATAATATAATTACATAATTTCCCTCTTCTTGATCCTCCCATCAAACCCTCCCATATATGTATATACATATAGATATGTATTCCTAAATACAAACTTCTCAGTCTGTATAATGTTATTCATATGTGTGTTTTCAGGGCTGACCACTGGGTATTGGATAACCAATTGGTGTGTTCTTCCCTGGGGAAGACTGTTATTCCCACTGTCAGAATTCTGTAGTTACCTGTAGTTCATTAGGTAGAGTTGAGTCCTCTTGGGCTTTTCCCTGGTCACTTTGACATGTCTGTTGATGTTGTCTTTATTCAGCTCATAACGGTGAGACTTTATGGGTGCTGCTTCTGATGTTACTAGAGACACAGTCTCACAGCAAACTCCCTGTTCTTCTGGCTATTAAAATCCCTCTGTCCCCACTTCTGCAATATTCCTTGAACCTTAGGTGCCAGAGTTTGTTTTATAAGATGTATCCACTGGGATGGGGCTCCATGACTCTACTTTTTGATTTGTTGTGGTTTTCTGTAATGGTCTTTGTCTGTTGCAAAGAGAAGTTGCCTTGATGAGGGGTTAGGACTATGCTTATCTGTGGGTATAAGGACAAAGACTTAGGATGTTTTTAGGGACTATGCTGGTTTAGGAAAGTGGTGGTTGTAGGTTCTCATCTAAGACGCACAAGTTCATTAGCCTTGGGTCGTTGGATGGGTTTCAGGTACCAAGCCTGATTTCCTTCTTGTTTAGTGGGTCTTAAGTCCCTATTGCTGAAGACACCACACATGTCAAGTGTAGAGCTCAGAAGCCCCCGATGGCACTGGCCTGAAAGCTTCCTCCCTGTGGAATTGCCTTCATGGGAGCAGAAGTGCCATTTGAGCTTCTGTAGGAGGGGAGCAACCAACATACCTAACAGCTATGATGCCCGTGAACCTCAAAAACAACCAACATGGCAGGATAACCTTAAGAGTGCAGCAGTAGTATGCATACCTTGGCAGTAACCCAGTAATCTTAAAAGTGAGCTTAACTTCTTTAGAAGTGCAGAATTAAGAGCTTTTAAATTTAATGCTTGTTAAAACCTTTAAGAGAGTTCCTTATTAGTAGAAATTATCCTTTCAGTTAGGTTGTAAAATCTTCCTTTTTATTCTCATTCCCTTAAGGATATTTCAGGTACTATCTTCTATTTCTTAGCAGTTTATAAACAAGTTGAGGAGATCTCTTGTTTTCTCATAGCCCACGCAGAAATGCCTTAGCACAGAAGCGGAATAAATCTCATGTCAGTTCTAAACACTGATGTCTGCCCCAGCACTCATGATTGGCTGGTAGCAGTGCTCTGTTGTAGTCTTGATTGACTTGTTTTGTGGACTTTCCCATTATATTAATGGTTACAAGTTGATACCAACACTTTCTACATAATGAAGGGACATAAAACAGACATTAACATAAAGTAGCATTAAGAAGATTAGTTTGTAGATAATTTGAAACTTACAGATGAACACAATGTACCGGCATGCTATTAGTCAGTAACTGCTGGGTGACATTTTTATATTCATACAGATAGATTAAATACTTGACTGAGATAACATCTAATTTTACATAATGAACATATTCTGTATGATAAAATAAGAAATGTGAGGTCATAAGTTGGTAAGCTCAAGAACAAATAACCAAAAGTAAAATTTCTCCCTGCTTTCCAATCCATTCCTTTCTGAAGGCTAAAGCAAAGTTATAATTCAACTAAATGTCTCCTTGTTTCTGTTGTGTGAAATCAATTTGGGGACAAAATTTAGCAAGAATGATACTAACAAAAGTTAGTACTTTCTTCCTGAAAGGTAATTGTAAGTGGCATGTGTTATTCTATTCTAGAGAGTCACTATAATAGCCACATACCAAAGGACTTAAGATGGCTTTGGCAAAAATAATGGGGGACACCATTCTCTAGGCAGGGGGGTCCTAAACTATATATGACAGGAGAAATTTGGTCTTAAGCAAGCAAGCAGTGAGCAAGCAAGCAAACAAGCAAGCAAGTGAGCATGTGGGGCTTATTTCTCTTTGCTCTTCACTGTGGGTATCTGCGACTGGTGCTTGAGTTCCTGCCTTGGCTCTTCCTCAGTGATGGACCGTAGCCTGGAACTGAACACCAAATAAACCCTTTCTTCCCCTAAGTTGCTTCTGACCAGAATATTTGTCAAGGCAACAGAAATTAAACTAGGTTACACCCACTGAGCAACAATTCTTCCTTTCCTCCTCTCTCCATGTCCTGGTGTCCATTCTATGTTCTCTGAATGTTGATACTCTAGACATCCCATAATAATGGACTCCCACAGCCTCTTCCTTTCTGTGACCATCTTATTGCATTCTTCTGCCTCAAGTTTCATGTATATTGCAGCATGTTTTAGAATTTCAGTCCTTTTAAAAGTTGATTAAAATTCCATTGAGCACATTTATTATGCATGACTTTTATTTCTCTTTGGTTCAGGGGACTCCTGAGTTGCTTCTACCCTTTAGTTATTTTGAGTAATACTGTTAAGTACATGAGTGTAGAAATAGCTCTTCAAGACTCTTTCCCATCCGTTTGAATACACAGTAATTAGAGTAGTTCACATTCTATGTAATTCTGTAGAACTATCCATCCTATTTTTTCATAGTGCCTGGACCATTTCACTGCATTGGTGTCTAATTAAGTTAGCTTTCTAGTAACATTTTGAGCTTATAACAGATTAATATCATTCAGAATAGTTAGGTAAGAATGAAAGAATGGGGGTTGGGGATTTAGCTCAGTGGTAGAGTGCTTGCCTAGCAAGCACAAGGCCCTGGGTTCGATCCTCAGCTCTGAAAAAAAAAAAAAGAATAAATGAATGGATAAAAGTCCCAGAAAAATCTGTCAGAATGTAGAGTATCATGTAGAAAAAGGCCTAGAAGGCCTGGTATGGAGTTTATGTAGCTACAGTCTAATATACTAAGAATATTTCTTGGTAATTAGGCAATCACTTCCATAGGAACTAAAAGGTTAATCTTCTGACATTTAGTATATACTAATTATAACCTCATGTGCTCATGATGCTGTTAGAGCTAAGAATTCACTTTTCCATCTGAAAATGTCAGTGCTTTGCTGTAATTTCTTATTAAGACTCGGTACTTAATTTGAAGCATATTTTGTTTCCATATTCTTCATGTTTTCTATACTTAAGGTTTCAAATAAGCAAGTAACCTTGTACATGACCTCTGACTCCATGTATTATGCACAAGTTGCATCTCAGCCATGTAATTTTAGTATTTATAAATTATGTCAAAATAATTGCTATTCAATGACTAGAAATCATGCAGGGCAGTGTAGTCAATCCCAGCTGCTCTGAGCTGTGCTTTGGTAGTGTTGAGATTGTAGGATCTATCTGTGCTCCCTAAACTCTAACATCCATATAAATTAATCAACAATCTCCACAATTTTAGCTCTGATCCAGGAGATGGGGTGATTTTATAGCAGGACTCCTCATTCTTAACCTGACTCACCCGAATCTGATCTGTAGTCTAAAGTCCATACCTTGAGGGCTGGTGAGATGGCTCAGTGAGTAAAGGTGCTTATTGGCAACCCCAGTGATCTGAGTTCAGTCCCCCAAATCCACACGGTGGATGGAGAAAGTGGACTTATCTATGAAAGCTGCCCTCTTACCTTCACACATCCAAATTTCCCACATCTAGAATAATGGAGAAATAGAGGACCAACAAAGGTCTTTTAATGGCATAAGATAAATTGGCCATGGAAGGTAATTTTTATTCTGGGGCTTTATTATGAAAGATGTATTTTTTTCCTGAGGTCAGAAAACTCATTCAACTATAACTTGCTGAATTGATTCTCTTTTCTGTTTCCTCATTCTATAAGCATCACATTCTTCTCAGTTTCAGTTAACAATTTTCTTAGTTGCAATTTTAGGTTTTTTCCTGGTCAGCACTTTAATTTCTTGTTTCTCTAAACCCCTAGATTAACAATTTCTGGTTGCTACCTCTTCAACTTTTTTACATTTAATGTTTATATATACTGTAACCATTTATAATCTATTTAAAATTGTTGATATAAATACTGTGATAATTAAAATAATCCTGTTTTATTTTTCTAACTATTAGAGATTATGTTGATCTTGGGGTAGGAGAATAATGACTTTTGTACTTAATTTTTATCTTAGAGAGATATAATATCCTTTTAAGCATTTATGTTGTGTATGTCTAATACTCTTATTACATTTATAGAACAATTGTATCATCATTGGCATTCATATAAAATATGTTAATCTTTAAAAAATTTGTTTTGAAATGCTGATGATTAAACCCAGGAATTCACAAATGCTAGACAAGTTCTCTACCACTGAGCTATGTCCTTAGCTCATTATGCACTTTTAACTAAAAAGAGATATCTCATAGGAACACAAGAAAATTCTCTGAGAATAGAAATTTTTATTAACAGACAGGATTTTCATGACTTGGAAATTCTTAATAACCTGGAGGAACTCAGACATTAAGATGCTGACGTCCACTTGGTGGTTTTTCCAGAGGAGACTGTCCAAAATTTGATGCTGTGTTACATGGATGGAAGGAAGTGAAAAACAAGACTGATCTTACAGTGATCTTAGTATTCACATTTCTCACTCTGTCTTTCCTCTTTTTGTTCCTACTGTTCGACTCTTGTAGGCATCATTGAAGTAATTCATAGTTCTGGAGCTGTGAGTCTGGTAGACATTGTTTTGATTAATTTATTCTACCAACACAGACTGATCCCGAATAGGTCTCAGTGTAAAAGATGTTGATATGGAAAATAATATTATGTAGAAAGAGGTTTAGAAATATATTAGGACTCTGGAACATAGAAGAAATATAGCTGTGATATCAACAACATTTCACAGAAGGCAATAACATTTTACAAATGAAAATCAGTAGGGGAAAAAAAGACCACTTACTTATAGCATGGTATCTCAGCTTCCTATTATGGAAAGATAAAGTGTTAGTTGGTTTGTGGTACACATCTATATATTAAATGAATATATATATACTTCTGGCTTACACTAGGAGTTGTAAAAAGCAATTAAAGCTTATGTGAATATTAATTTTATTACTTACTTTCAACATGAGATTGAAAATTTTTCCCACTATGTATGATAATGAATAAAGAATCAAGATGCTTACACAGCTAGAGCTAGACATACAGGCATACCTTGTATTTGAACCTCTCTCTCTTTTTCTCTGTCTCTTTCTCTGTCTCTGTCTCTCTCTCTCTCTCTCTCTCTCTCTCTGTCTCTCTCTCTCTCTCTCTCTCTCTGTGTGTGTGTGTGTGTGTGTGTGTGTGTGTGTGTGTGTGTAGTAATAATTGTAGAAAAAAAGTCATGAATTAAAAAGGGAAGAAGGCAGGGAGAAGGCAGAATGAAAGTGATATAAATAAAGTATTTGTGTATGAAATTCTCAAAAATTCAAATAATAATAAAAATGGCTCTCTCTCCCAGACACTTTTAACTGCCAAAAGTTCCTCATTAGAGGGTGTAGCATTAGGGGTATTGTGGCTGGCTTGGTCTTATACAGGTTTTGTGCAGGTAACCACCACATCTGCATGTGATAGCCATGCTTGTCAGAAGACAGCATTTCCCTGTCTTTCTTCCTGACCTCAGCTCTTAACACTCTGCTCTCTCTTCTATATTCCCTGAGTCCTGGGGGATAATGTTTGGATAAAAATGTCCCATATAGGGCTGAGTTGTCAGCCTTATTCTCAAGACTTGGACCAATCATCTTTTTAAAAACAGAACTGCAATTGTAAATTATGTGTCCAAAATTGGGTATCTTTTGAAGACTGCAAGTGAGAGGTTTTGACGGTTTGTTCCCTTCGCTTCTGAACGACTCCACTTCTAGCCTCATTGATTAGCTGGTGAGATTCCTGGAAGCACAAGTTTGAGATGCTAATTCTGTTGAATCACCAGCATACCAGGGGCACTTGGTCTATTTTTTTTTAGTGAGTTCATAAAGGCACATGCCATAGCTACCTGTAATTGCTTTCCCCATAACAACACACAATGATCTCACATTATTTTTTTTCTTACTCTAGCAGAGTTTCTATATTAATTTACTGGGGTGATGCTTGGAAAGTAATTTTATTGAAATAAGGACTGTATTATTTTCTGTCTCAATTGCTACCCAGCAAGGTATTTCTTAGGATGTAATATTATACTCACAGTTACATTTCATATAATCACAAAGGGTTTACCAATAGAATTCTCACCTTCCCATTTGGGGTTTTATTGATGTTTTTATTTATTTATTTTGGGTTTAATTGTATTTTCTGACTTTTCCTTCATTGAATGTATGCTGATTTAAGGATAAAATTAAGTAAGAGAATTTATGAAAAAGAGTTATCTCGGTTTGAGTCTCATCATTATGCAAAGTCTTACTTCAAATGTCCTACTCTCTCAATGTGTGGTGCAGGTCTGAGCATTTTTAAATTAATGTATATCAATTCTACAATGTAATGTGTTTCAATATGTCATCTTTCATGCACATGTATCATATACTTTGATCATATTCATCCCTTATTATCCGTAATCACCCTCCTATCATCTTTCTACTGGCCTGGTTCTTATTCCTTTATACATTCAAGTCTTTTTTTCCCCCCACATAAAACAGAAAACACACAATTCTGATTGTGGTTTCATTTGCTTAACTTAGTCAATTTTGTAAATATATATGACTTATTTTGGTTGGAATGTCTTGGGATATAATCTGAGGCATGTTATTTTTTGTACCTATTCTCGACCCTTTCAGTAGCATATTCTTCTGTCTTTGCTCTCCCTGAATTTTAAACTGTTTTTGAAAATGTTACATCTCTTTGCCACTCAGAGCCCAGACCATTCCTATCCCGACTAAGGAGAAATGTAAAGGCATAGGACTTTACAGACTCAAGCTTTTAATGGCCACAGAATCTGCACTGAATTTTGGTGCCCCTAAGGTGAAGGAAAAACAATGTTGGCTTGTACAAACTGGATCATTGCTTACATGGTGTGAGAGAGGAGCGGCAAATTTCCAATGCAGGGCATAGAACTCCATCTTTTCCCTCTGCAATGAAAAGAGTTCATTTCAAGTTTGAAAGGTCAGGCCAGGGCTCTTGCTAAATTTCTCAGGAATGTCTTACCTCCAACTCTCCTACATTTGTCTGCATAAAAATTCCAGAAACAGGGTACCAGGACATTCTGCAAGTTGAACATGTCAGATGGCTGTGATTAGAAGAAATTCCTGTCAGTTTTGTCCTTGTGGTGTGGAGCTCTCACATGCTCTCACTATTTGTCTGAAACTTAAATCATGGATGAATCATTGGTGTCTGAGTCTAAAAGAAATTACATCTCAAAAGTGAAACGTTAAGTGATTGAAGTTATTATCTGGATGGTGAGAGATGTTTTCAAGACTGAGAAGTTTACAGTAGTCCCAGGTAACAAGTTTGGGTCTAAATACAGTTTTTAGGCTGATGTTGTGACATTGTACTAACAGGCTGTAATGATATCATCTGGTATTTGTGGCCACAAGAGAAAGTGGCTTAGGTACTATTTTCTTTAATCTTTAAAATTTGAAGAAATATACTAATAATGTAGTGGCCTAACAGTGATTGGAATGGATTAAACCTAGAAGGAAAAAGAAGATATTTAAGATTCTTCACATGTTTTCAAGTCATTTTGTGAGGTTGTTGTTTTTCTTAGATATGGGATGACTTGATTGTCCGAAAATGTGTATACAGTTGTTGCTCTCATTTCTGCCTTGCCCAGTACTTCTCGAATTCAACATCCCTAAGAATGGCAGTGGGGGAGTTTAAACATAAGACACTGTGTGCTATTCATTGTTGACAATTTAAGAAAACTTCAAAGATTTTATTTTTCTAAGTATACAGGATTTCCAGTTTCTATTTAAGAATTGAATCCATGCCTAGTGAGTATCTCCACTTACATATTTTCACTGCAGTAGTCACAATTCTGTGAAGTAGAAAATGTAGATCCCATATTAATTTGGAGGGTAGTTAAGTAAGGCTGAACACTCACACGCATAGGGAGATAAGCTCTCAAAGGTTATCCATGGATCACTGTTTTTCTCCTCAGCATGTCCTGGTGGGTGCTTCTTCCTCATGCTGAGGAAGTGTGGACTTTGGCTGTGACTGTTACAATGGAATTGCAATGAACAGAATCAATTCTATGTCCATCCAATTTTGTTGAGAGAAGAAATGCTCTTGGAAAACTTAAGGAAAGTCCCAAAGGGGACAAGATGCATTGTTTGTGCCGCAGTGATAGTCTGGGGAAGGAATAGAATTATTCTCCAGAGTATGACTTTCTAGGAGACTAGAGAAGATATTTCTTGTAGTGTATGATGGAGAACTGGATGAATGTTGACTTGGGGAAGGTCCTTGGTGTATGGATTGTACTTGGAGACTTACCTTGCTTAGTCAAATTAGCAATAAATAGTCCCCTACTTTGTCTGTGAACCAAAATTAGCTCATAATATACGTTTGATTGTGACATTCATAAGCATTCAGGAGCCTGTATGTTAAATAACTTTCCTTCAGGGTTGCCTGATATGACAGACACTTGTTTTGGACTGGTAGGTTGTGCTTCTTCCTGTGTCCTTGCTACTACTCTGAGTTTCATCCAGATGGTCTCCAGGGATGGCTCCATTTCATTGGTCAGGACACTTGGTAGCTATATCTGTTACCTGTGGAGAGGTGATACTGTATGGAAAGAGAGGTAATTTTTTTTTATGAGAATTTGAGTGATGGAAGTTTTCATACAGTTTGAGAAGGATGGAGGGAGAAGACAAATGTAGTTTGTACTTGCCTTTTGTCTCTATGGCTACTGCTGTGTCCCTGTGTTCTGGGTAATGCCCTAATAATGAAATGGCAACTCAGTGGATGACTGTGTAAGAGGGAACTCGGCAGTAGGCATCAAAGAGGCAAAACATTTACACTAATGTTCCAAAGACCCAAACTGAATTCATGAGAGCCTTTATTACCTATTTTAAAACAGTGACCAACAGAAAGCACAGGTTTCTCTCAGCTAAGAAAAATACAAAATCTTAGTCTTACACAAAGAGTTAGAGATGAAGAATTAATTACAATTTTTTTTCTAATATAATGCATGTATCTACCTAAGGAAAGACAGTTGCTAGGCCCACAGAGGAAGGGTAGAAGTAGATGGTGAAGGGTCATCTAGATGAAGTTGCAAGTGGCTTTCTGGTGACGGTAAGTATAGAAGACCCTCAACACTTCATCCCTGCTCCTTCCCTCAGCCTTGGCATAGAGCCACAGGTCTGCGGCGTGCAGCTACCTGTTCAGTCTTTAAAGCCCACCATGATCCTCTTTCCCTAGAGCCTTCAAAGCTGCGTTTCTGTTGGAAATATTGTAGCTGAAGTTTTCCCATGTCCCACTCAGTCCGCAGCTGCTCAGACCCAAGTAAACACACAGAGGCTTATAATAATTAAAACTGCTCAGCCATTGGCTCAGGCTTACCACTGACTACCTCTTACACTTAAACTCAGACCGTTTCTGTTAATCTATATGTTGCCATGTGTTCCATGGCTTTACCTGTGTGCCATTACATGTTGCTCACTGGACAGCAGGCTGGGGGTCTCCTGACTCAGCCTTCCACTTCCCAGAATTCTCCTTGTCTGCTTATCCCACCTATATTCCTGCCTGGCTACTGGTCAATCAGTGTTTTATTAAACCACTGTACAAAAGCATTATCCCACAGCAAAATATTTTTTTTTGTCCTACTTCCTTCTTGTTCTTGTCTTAGCATATCACCCTTAAAAATATGTCCCTTTTCGCCCCTCAGGCTCACTGTAATTTCAAAAGGCTTTCCTTGACCTCTAGCAGCTAAAGCCAGAAGGATAGCACTTAAAATTTTCCCTCCTAATTTTCTTCACATTATGTATTATAATTTAAAGTATAAGAATAATTATTCATAATATGTTGCTGTACCCAGAGTCCCCCAAAGACCACCAAGAGACCAAATCCAATGCAAAAGCAAAGAGTCTTTGTATTATGAGTTAACTTGGGACTCTCCATCTGTCTGATGCAATAGCAGAGCAGGAGAGACCCCGAGTAGCAATGGGGCAGGGTTTTTAAAACAAAAGGGGCTTGGGGTCTACAGACTACATAAGAACAGACTCAGGATTGGTTTATGTGAGTGGCCTATCTTGCCTAGCATGTACTTACTGTGGGAGCTGACTCAGTGGCCCAGGCTCTCTCCTTGACTCATGCACGTAGCTCTAAGTTGATGAGGAGTCCCAGACAGTAAACAATTGGCTGAACCTTGAGCAGTCAGAGTATGTGCAGAAAGGGAGCTACTGCAAGGACTATGTCTTTTGTTCATGGTCCTCTCAGAAACTGCTTACTCAAGTCTCAGGAAACTGAAATTGAGGTCTGATCTCTGAAAGAAGACTGAGCAGCCTGTTATGGCATCTGCTTGGTCCTTTCAATGTAATCTATAATTGTTATTATTGCTACTCAGTTATTAATTGAAATTTTGACTTGGAATTTCCTATCTTGTTATTATAATATATTTAATCCTCTTCAGTGTGTTTCAATATACAACCACTCCCTGTATTTGGTATTTTCCTTGAAATCTCAATGCTCAGGCTGTGGTATGAAGTTCAGAAGTTTCTTTGCCCACATGAAATGTGAAGACAAGGTTGGAGAGGAGGAGTCATTCCAGAGGAAGGAAGTAGCAATGGATGTCAAGAGAACTCACATCAGAGTTTGTGGGCGTTGCTAAAAGATGAGTGTGCCCCAGCCTAAGTGTGACTGGCTTGGATATGAAGATGTCATTCACGATCTACTTACTATGCTGCAGTCCAAAACAGGATATTAAATCTCTTACTTGACAACTGTATCTGCTTATCACAGAGACACCTGGGATTTCACATGTCCTATCCTTAACTCTTGACTGTCCTCATTAGATTTCTTCTTTCTTCCCTCCATCCCTTCCTCCCTCCCTCCCACCCCCTACCCTGTATCTTTTTCATTCTTTCTTTCCTATCGTATAATTATTATACCATCCTGAAGGTGACAGTGGCTTTCCACTTCCTATTTTCTGCTGTACTCCTTCATGTACCATACATTTTCAGCTGTGGGACTCTTTATGAAGGTATCATAAACATACACAACCAGGAGAATTTAGGTCATCTGGGTGGCCAAATAAGGCTTCTTTGAGGAAATGACTTTTGAGCTGAAGTTAGAAGAATCAGGTTCCTGAGGTCGGGTAGGAGCATGGATTTTCTAATTACATTCAGATTCTGTGACAAAAAAAAACCTCTCACTCAAAACAGCTTAGGGGAGGAAGTGGTTTATTTAAGCTTACACATCCAGGTCCTTTCCTTACTGAGGAAAGTCAAGGCAAGCATTCAAGCAGGAACTTGAGGCAAAAGCCATGGAGGAATGCTGCTTGCTGGCTTGTTCAGAGGGCCATGTTCAACCAGATTCTCTATACAGCCTAGTGTATACATTCCATATACACACCTCCCCGGAGAATGATATTGCCCACAGTGGGTGGGGCCCTACAATATTAAGTAACAATTAAGACATGCCTATAGATGGATGGAATAAAGACAATTACTCAAGGGAGACCCTATTTTCAGGTGATTCTAGGCTAAGTTGACAGTTGATGTTAACTAGGACAGTGGAGAAAGTGGAAAACGTTCTCGGCAGCTAGAACATACACCTGGAGCCTGGCGACAGGGTTGAAGACTTAAAGAACTCCAACATGAGAGAGACTAGGTGAGCTGGAGGATAAGTGGGAGGAGGAGAGGGCAACTGTCATTTCCTCCTTTGGAGTATGTTATAGGGAATGCTGACCATTCTGCTCTTACACACAACAGAGGACCAGTGAATCACTTCAATGAGAAGAGAGACTGGGTTCAGCTTTAAAAAAAATGTATATTTATCTGTGGATAGAACATTGGTAGTACATGAGAGAAGCCATGAGGAGACTAGTCATAAATATGATGAGCTAGATGATGGCAGAGTCTCGGCTGTGAGGCATGGACCAGGGCAGAGAGCAGGAGACACGAATAGTGAAGTTTTGCTTGTTTAAGTAGCTTGTCTAGGCTTCTTGGTACTTCTATCTCATTTTCCTTCCAGATGGTCAGAATTCCTACTGTCACAGAGTTTACATCTGCCTCTGCTTGAGCCTTTCTACAAGGAAATTGCATTCTTTTCCCAATTGCTCTTGATATTTCTGTCAACTTCTTTACTCATTGACTTGGACTGTTCATCATTCACAGAGTCTCTCTCTGTCTCTCTCTCTCTCTCTCTCTCTCTCTCTCTCTCTCTCTCTCTCTCGTCTCTCTGTCTCTGTCTCTCTCTCTCTTTCTCTCTCATCCTGACCTTTGCTCATTTTCTTTTCTCCTATATCCCATTTTTATCTAGATCTTTCTAAAATCTCACTGAAGACTCATAAAGAAGGCTATCTTCAATTAGGAATTTTCCCCTCGTAGAAAGTGAATTTTTCTATCTATAAACAGCAAAGGCTTTGCAGTTCTCTTTTGTTCCGGAGAACTGCAGCAATCTTTTGCTTGCTCCCTCATCCATACATGTCCCGTTCATCTCTGCTGTTCTCTGTATCCCAGAGCCCTGGTCTTTGCAAAGTGTACTTGCCAAGTTTTCTGGATAATGATTCTCTCTTGCATTGGCCCATTAGGAGACATAAGGCAGAGTGTACAAAGTTTGAGGATGAAACAATGGATTCTACTCCCACCCCCCATGGTTCTGTAGCTCGCTCACATGGGAGAACATTTTCATTCTGTTGAGATATCCATGTATGCCCTGTCCTCCCAAATCTGGCATCTCATATTTACAGCCAGGGTAACTGGGGAGTCCTCACCCTAGTTCTGTGTATGCAAAGGCGATGTCTTCCTGCAAACACCGAAATGTTCTTCCCACAGCTTTCCCGTTTGCTGATTGTTCAGCTCAGCTCACCACCCAATCCTTAGCTCTTGGAAATTCTGATTTGCCAATACACAGAGAGATTGTTTCCCACATTAAAAAGCTCCCTATTTTTTCCCCCTGAGACTTGTTCCCTGGAATCTTCACTCTGTGTTAGCTCAGGTTTCCTGCCTGATGTTTCTGCTACGTGCTTCCTCTCCAGCACTCCCTCCCTCCAGCAGGCCTCAGGCAGCAGGAGCTGTGGCAACATCATCACTGGCAACATCATCACCACACCCCCTCTCGCGCTGTGCAACATCATCACCACACCCTCTCCCGCGCTTCCAGCTCTGCAGCTGATACCGACTCCTGAAATCTTTGGCATGCCTTTTCCCCTGAGGCCGGTAAACTCTCGCAACACCTTTGCAATTACATTCCCCAGCCACATTCCTCTATGAGACTTCCGGGCACACCTTCTTTTCCCTAGCTAGAGTAACTGGTAGAGAAATAGTATTAAAAAAAAGGACAAACAACAACAACAACAACAACAACAACAACAACAAACCCAACAAACTGTATTTAGGATCAAAAGAATTTTAAAAAAATAACACAAAGCTGGGCACGGTGGTGCACGTCTTTAATCCCAGCACTCAGGAGGCAGAGGTAGGAAGATCTCTGAGTTCAAGACCAGCATGGTCTATATAGTGAGTTTCAGGACAGCCAGAGCTACATAGAGAGACCACTGTCTCACCTCCTCCCCACCCCCGTGTCCTCACGATCCCAGCTTTGCCAGTGATTACATCATTGAGTAACTAACTACATTTCTGCGAATCAGTCTTTTGTTTTGTAATTTCTGGCTGTCATCTTAGGAGTCAATGTTTGAGAATTAACTATGGTGCTTTGTGAAGCTCCGAGTAGGCACATGGCTGAACCTTTTACTGGCACATTCTTTATCTGCTTGGGAAGTGTTTCTTGTCCCCCTAAATAGATTATCTATTTCATGTGGGCACAGATTTTATCCAGTGTTTCTTTGTATCACTTCCCATTCAGTTATATGCTGTTGTTGCTTAAGGTATAACGAATGTTTGAGAAATATAGTGTAGTGCATCTGAGAAAATAACAAATCTATCTCTCCGATACTGTGCAATTTCTAGGCTTGCAAACATTTTTCCAAAGAAAGTAATTTAACCTGTACATAATGGGCCTGAAAACTTGAAACAAAAACATCCCATGAAGTAGGCTCAACACCTTTAGTAATTCTAGAACCTGTACCTGGAGGGGAAGAAAACAGCTTTAATCATTGGAAATGTCTCTTCAGGGCTACTACGAAAGATATACAAAAATGCAGGATGCAGCCCTTGAAGGCCTACCAGGAGGCAGCAGCAGAAGACATCAGCATTCCAAGGAGGTTCTCCAGGATTGTCATACCTTCCCTTGCTCCAGCACTGCACAGATTCTTTATAATTCAGTGGTTCTCAACCTTCCTAAGGCTGCTGCGACCCTTTAATACAGTTCCTCATGTTGTGGTGACCCCAGCCATAAAATTATTTTTGCTGCCACTTCATAACTGTAATTCTGCTACTGCTATGAACTGTAATGTAAATATCTGTGTTCTCCTATGGTCTGAGGTGATCCCTGGGAAAGGGGTTACGACCCACAGGTTGAGAATCACTGCTTTAATTGTTGTAATTAGAACAGAAAACAAAAACCCAAACCGGCTATGGAAAGGAGCAGAAGCGGAAGGCAAGAGCTCTCGGTGTTGAAGCAGAGCACACACATTTTTAAGAATCAGGCTTTGAGCGTTTTTCAAACACAGTAACCGCATATGGTGAGAATATTGATTCAACAAAAAGAAGAAGTGATGTGCTTGGCATGAAGAAATGAAGGACAAAAGAGGCAGTGAAGTGGACAGCTGTGGGAAGGAGAGGAGTGCCCTGAGGTGGTGTGTTCTCATTCCAGGTAAAGCCACTGGATGCAGACCCTGGCAAGAGGAATCATCCAGTCACATCAAAGCCATACGTAACTGTTTTGTGCACTGTTTATAATCAAAAACAGCCACTGTTTAAAGAGATGCGCGTAGAACTCAGTCAATATTTTTCATTCAGCTTGCTATGTCTGCAGGATTTCATGTTGAGCAGCTCATTGGGGGACTGCTTTGATCAGACTCTTGGAATGATAGAACCAGCAGACATTGCAAGCACTGTATCAAAAAGACCCTTTGCAGAAACACTATTAAAATTTTCCATTTTGGGCCATTGCAGTTGCGCGTGACCTCTTTAAAATCGGAGTGTGTGATTTAGTGCCTATTTATATGGTTTGTGTGTATATCTATCTATCTATCTATGTGTGAGTGCTGTGAGTGTGTGTTTCCTAGGATACGTTCTGAGAATCCTTCTTGAGTTAATGGCACTGGAGCACGCATGAGGCCCTGAGCAGATGCCTAGCCCTGTCTCACTGGTTGCTTTTCAAGGAAATTCATTTGCTATGGCATCATCTGAGAAACTTGCTAGGTTTAACAGCTTCCCTTCTAATCATGGATTAGGATTAACATATTTCTGGAACTAGGGGGAAAACATGTTTGTATAATTGTTGCTTTGTTTTGAGGAAATGACTTAATAAAACTGTTTTCTCCCTGCAGATAGCAGAAATCAAGTTCATAATTTAAAAGAGCTGACCTAGCACTAGGTTTATATCCAGATCTGTCACGAACGTAAGCAGCTCTGGTTCCTGCTAGAGCTAGTTTGTCTGAGGTTTGAAGTGTAATTAATTGAGTGTAAAAATACACTACCTTTCACAAACCTGTCACTAAATGAGTCTAATTGAGTATCAGTAAACCATTGGTTTATGACTTGCAAAATTAGTGTTTCCTGGCTACTAAGACATCCTGATAATTCCTTCATGCTTCTGTTTTCCTTGTCTCTGTATGTCTGTGTATGTATACCTGTGTGCTCAGGTGCATAGTCATGTGTTCCCATGTGTATGGAGGCCAGAGTTGTATGTTACAGGTCTTCCATTGTCCTTTCCCACTTCATCTTTTGAGACAAGGTTTCTCACTGAACCCAAAGCTCACCAATGGGCTAGACTGGATGACCCATTAGTTCTGGGGATCTGCCACCCTCTGCCCTGCAGGAATCAAGGAACAGACTGACATGATCACTTCCAGCTTCTTCATAGGTTCTGGGTATCTACACTCAGATTCCTCATGCTTTCACAGCAAACACATCACTGACTAAGCCATTCCCTAGGCCCCTGTTTATCTTTTCATATAGTCTGTTTTCTCAGTTGCTATTTGCTGCATGCAATACCATATAGATTAGAAAATTCTGCCAGTCTTCTGATGAAGATTTTAAATGTTTTCTTTAAGCTTTGGCATAACCGAAATATAGTAAAGTATTAAATGGAGCCCTTGTTTTGAATATGTGTTTAATGATGGAATGGTTAAAGCAGAAATTTGGTGATAAACAATTTGGATTCAGGCTAAACACCATAAACAAGGTTCCCCAGGCTTGGTTTCCAGCCAAAGTCTGGAAATAGAAAAAGTTCCACAGTGCTAAGTTGCTTCACTTGCTGTTAATTGGTTTGATAACTTTTTTACTTAACTTTTAAAATTATCCCAATTCACAGACAGCCTACATGGCTCTAATGTAGTAAAGACTTCTTGCTCTAATTCAAATATGCATGCATGATTTAAGATGTCTTAATTTTCTTAATACTCTCCTGCTTTTTAAAAAATCTCCTTGGAAGAATCATTCTTGTGAGACTGAAATCCACGCTGACCAAGCAGCACAGTTTACTGCTTACATTGTTTTTCTCCTGCTTTTATAAATGACCATGGATGTTTCTGGATCCCTGAAATCTTTGAGGGACCTTTGACTGAATTTAGCAAAGCTCTGAATCTGACTTTGCACCAGAGCCTGAAGGGTTTTGGTTGTCATGGGAACGAGACATAAATTTCTATGGGGAATGCTTGAGGGTGGTCCACAGGAAACTCTTTCACACTGAGCTGTCCAATCTTCCCAAGTTTCTCATGCTCCAGGAAAATCAAAGGACTCCGGTTTCCCAACACTTCCTACCATTCCTTGAACCAGTTCTGATAGGCATTGGGCTTCCTGGCTCTCCTCAAATTCAGGGTCTTTATGTGTGACTTCTCTGGTCTCTATAATGACATGCAATTGCACTCAACTTTGACCTGTAGCAACTTATTGAGTGAACTTTTAGAGAACCGTAATTGTCTGGGAATTACTAACCACTTACGTACAAACCTCTCAGGGAGTCCAGGGCAGGGAATGTGGCATCTTTACCCCTACAACTTCCTTCTACATTTATCACAAAGCCTTGTACAAGGGATGTGAAGATCTTGAACATGGAATGTCAGGGTTTATGGAAGCCAATTTGAACTCTGCCCTCAACTGGCTGTGGTATCATTGTCCTTTCCTTGGGAAGATCCACTCTGAGCATCTCTATTTCTTCAGTTGTTTGACAACATAACCATCTGGTCAGCAGTCTGATGGCTAATGCTAGGCGGAGAAATCACCTGTACACCTTTTAATGTAAGCTGCTTACTTGCTATTTCTGAGGTCTTAGGGGATTGTACCTCTGTTTCCTCATCTTACCTATCTGTACAATGGAATGATAATAATGGTATCTTCCTCATAAGGACAGCTGTGATGATGATGCAAGTTAAAAATTGCCGAGTACTTAGATTGGCAATAGATACACAGTGTCACGGGCTTGCTAAAAGAAAAAAATAAATAAAAGACTAACAGTTTTATAAAACACTGTTGGCTCCAAAACATACACAGTTGTAACACATTTCTGCTTTTTCCCAGAACTGCTTTGATTTTAGCTGAGGAGCAGTGTGCTTATAAGTGTGTTGATGTGTTTGCAGATAGTCTCACATCCCTCTCCATCCCTCAGACACACCTTCTCCTTATGGATATCTGCTCTTATTGATTCCTTATTTAATATTCTACAGATATCACTGAATATTTATTTGTGAAAACAAAAATGAGTAGAAAGCGCAATTTTTAATGGGATTCTTTCAAGAATCATGGGGAAACAGAATGTCTTGAACGCAGGTGGAGGGTGACTGCCTTGTTTAGGATTTTGGAAGTCTCAACAGAAATGAACGTTTGCCATAAGAGGAAAGCAGCTTCTTGTACAGATGCAGTACACAGTTCAGAAAAGCCCTCAGGAGAACAGCTGGACATTTAAGGTAGAACTGGAACTGAGATCTTGCGAGAGAGATGTGGGTGGTGGAAATAGATCTTGAAGTGGTATGTGAAGACGACCTTTGGGGGGCCGCCTGCTTAAATACGTGGCCTCAGGTTTGATATCTGTCCTCAAGGCAACACGAAGGAGGTGGGGTTTCTGAGTGGGTAGTCTATGACATCACATTTGTTTGGATAGCAAGGACCTTTCATCAGACTTTTTCATCTGATCTGCATTTCCTGCTCTATTGCAAGAACTCAACCGATGATTAAACAAACAGCTTCGGCCACCTGGAGGGACAAATCCACTGACTATTCCATAGTAGAAGATGTTCGTGGGGTATATTTTAGTTTTGATTTGTGTAGTTTGAAATATGTCTCATAGTCAGTAAAGAAGATATTCTGAGAGCTGAGAGGCAGCTGTGGGTGTAGTACTCTCTGAAGGTCACGTACTGGAGAGTCCTCAGGGGGAAGGGCAGGGCAAGGGCCCTCTATCTCCATCAACTTCCTCATTTCCTCCAGCTCACTGTGCTGTCCTTCTGCACTAGATGGTGCACGCTCTCGCTCTCATTTCCTTCCGACTCCTCTGCTTACTCTGCCACTAAGCTTCGCTACTTCTTCTGTTAAAACTGCCCACTCTCTTGTCTACTAACTCTTCTTCTTCTTTTTTAATTTAAAAAATGTATTCTTCTCTCGTAAATATATCCAGACTGCAGCCTCCCGTCCTTCCACTCCTCCAGTCCATGCCCTTTTTTCTCCCCCATATCCGCTGCTCCCCCATTTCCCTTCAGAAAAGAGCAGGCCTCCTAATGATATTAACCGAACATGGCATGACCCGATGCAAAAGATCAGGTTCCCATCAAGGCTGGACAATAAGAAGCAAAGGGTCGGTCCAACAGGCAAACAAAAGAGTCAGGGATGCCCCTTTCCCACTGTTAGGAGTCCCACAAATACCCCAAGCTAAGCCACAGCAGCATGTGTATGCAGAGGGCCCAGCACAGACCCATGCAGCCTCCGTGGTTGCCACCTCAGTCTCCGTGAGCCCCTGTGAGCCCTGCTTAGTTGATTCTGTGGGCTGTGTTCTCATGGCGTCATCGACCCCGAGCTCCACCTAATGTTTGTGTGGGGGTCTCTGCCTGCTGGTTTTTAAAGTACATGGCTCACTGACCTTTGGGTTGAAGGAGATCGGTTTCCCCTCCTGGCATTGCTGTACAGTAATGATCTATTTTGGATCATAACTTCTTTCAATTAGAGAAGTCCCTCAAAATGACATGGCTGATCAGTTTTCTATGTCAGCTTTAGTCCAGGGAAAACGGATCTAAACAACTATTTCCATGGGAAACATCTTATTATAGTCAGACCTTCCAGTAGAAGTTAGCACTGTCTGGACTTCTACATCACTGCCAAGCGAATGAAATTCAGATGTTGCTCCAAGGTATTAGTTTCTATATTTACAACAAACGCTGCCCATAGCTGCCTGTTTACATTAATTTCAGCCTCTCTGGGCTTGGCAAATGCGGGCAGTCAGGGTAACAAAGGAGGTTAGGAATGGGAAAAGGAAAGCAAACCTCCATATTCTCAGACTCTGATGCAATTCTGAAGATGGATGCTTTAAAAGACAGGCTCTCTCAGGTCCATCTTTCTGTGTTCTGAAGAAATTTATTCCCCAAATTTGAATTCTTAAAGTACTGTAGAGTTCTCATTATAAATAAATCACTATATTTCTGCTTGCCAGTGATTAATTTCCATGACTTAAAATTTTTATTGGCATATATGCATTGTATATATTCCTAGGTTTTATAAAGACATTTCCTAAAGTATATCATATATTTTGACCATATTCAGTATCATTTCTTCCTCTTTCTACTCCCTCCCACTTGTCTCCTCATTTCCTCAGATTTGCTCCTATGTTCATTTCATATATATACATACATATATATGTATATACATATACACTTAAATAATTTTGTTTGTTTATATAAAATCTAGGATTAAAAATGAGAGAAAAATTGGAATACTTGTTTAAGTATGACTTAGTTCACTTAATATGAGGATTTCTAGTTGCATTTATTTTCTTACAAATGATGTAACTGCATCCTTCATTACAGATTTGCAGCTGAAATAAAGATCCACTGTGTGTATGCACCACAGTTTTTAAATCCACCCACCTGTTGACATACAGATAGGACTTTTCCGTAACATGGCTCTTGTGAATACTGCCACAGTTAATATTGGTGTGAGCGTATCTCTGTGGTATGTTGCTCTAGGGTCCTTTGGATATACACCCCCAGTGGTATAGCTGGGTCCTACGGTTGATTTTCAGTTTTTAAGGATCTACACACTGATTTCCACAGGGAGTGGACTAATTTACATTTCCACCAGCAGTGTCTAGGATTCCCCTTTCCCTTCTTCCTTCCAAGTACTTGTTTTTGACTCACACTCTGACTGGGATAAGATGGAATCTCAATGTAGTTCCCTGGCGGCTAAAGAAGCTAAACGTTTTTTCATGTTTGGTGGTCATTTACACCTTGTCACTTTGTGGTGTCTGTCCATTCATTAGCCGTCTATTAATTGGACTGTTTGACTTATTACTTGGTTCAGAGTTCCTTAAATAGTCTAGATATTAATCTTCTATGAAATGTGGTTAGTGAAGATTTTCTCCCATTCTATACTTTTTTTCCCTCCACATAATTGTTTCCTTTGCTGTATAGGAAAAAAAGTTAACTTCATGTGATACAGTGTGTCAGTTCCTGGGATTATTTTCTGAGCTACTAGAATCCTTTTCAGAAAGGTCTTGCTTATGGATATATCTTCAAATTGTCTTCTCCTATGTTTTACCTTAACAATTTTAGAATTTCAGGTCTTATGTTGAGGCTTTTGGTTTATTTTGAATTGATTTTTTAAAATCGTTTTGTACGGAGTGGGGGTTGTAATTTAGCTTCATTCTTTGTGTGGCTATCCAGCTTTCCCAGTACTATTCAGTGAAGAAGATGTCTTTTCGCCAAAGTGTGCTTTTGTTTCTTTACAAAACATCAGGTGGATGGAGCTGTGTGGGTTTAATTTGGTCCTCTTATTACACACCTATTGATCTACACACCTGGGCTTGTGCTAGTGGCATGCTGTGTCTGTTACTATGCTTGGGTAGTATAACTTGAAATCAGGTTTGGTAATTCCATCAAGACTGTTTACTTTAAAAATATGAGCATTTAGAAAGCTCTATCTCATGATCAGATCTAAATTTCACTCATTTTAATGCAGTTGTCAGTGTCTTGACCCATAAGAATTTTTGTTTTGTAGGTCTAGTTTTAGGAGTGACTATGTGCTTTTTCTCCAGAACAGTAACCCTTCAGAGTTTAAATAAAGGTCAGGTTCCAGCAGGACAAAAGAGTTTGTGTTAGGTGAAAGAAAAGATTCTCTGTGTCTCTGTCTCTGTGTCTGTCTCTGTCTCTCTGCCTTTCTCCCTGTCTCTCTCTTTGTGTGTGTGTGTGTGTGTGTGTGTGTGTGTGTGTGTGTGTGTACCAGAGGACAACTTTCGGTGTTATACTTAAGTGTCTCTCCACCTTTTTATTTTTCTGAGACAATGTCTCTCTGTCTTGAAGCTAGACAAATATGCTTAGCTGGCTGGCCAGCAGCCTCAGTTTCTCCCCTTTTCCTGTCTCCCTAGTACTGGGATTACAAATGGGCCACAACAGCGACTCCTTTTAAATGTGGGAGTCGAACTCAGGTTTTTGTTCTTGCAAGGCAAACACTTTACAGACTGAACCATCATCCTAGTGTTTAATTTTTTTCTTCTCACATATAATTTATTTGTTACCTGCTGGGACACATTTGTTACTGGGGCATTAAACTTGTTACCTTGTCAAGTTTTGAATGACTAATTTTTTCGAATTAATTTATCTTTTTATATTAGTTAAGGGAAAACACACTTTTGAGGATGTCTACACATTTCATTTTTCATTAAAAGTTCAAGCAAATAAATGATCTTTGTGAGGAGCTGGAGGGATGGCTCAGTGGTGAAGTTCACTGGCTGCTCTTCCAGAGGACCTGGGTTTGATTCCCAGCAACCACATGGTAGCTCACAACTGTCTGTAACTCTCTTTCAAGGGATCTATCACTCTTCTTCTGGCCTTCACAGGCATTGCATACATGTGGTGTACAGACATACACACAGGCAAAATACCCATACACATAAAAAATGAAAAAATAAAAGATATATGTGAAGATAAGTTGAACGGTAGTGAAAAAGAACTGCCCCCTCCAAAAAAAAAATAGACAAACCCAAACAAAACAGAACACCTTCCAGCAACCAGAAGCTAGAAAACCAAAGTCCCTGCTCTCCTCAAATTTAAATGGCTGTGACCAAGGTTGGTTACAGAGGATATGCAGCAAATGGACTCAGTAGTTTTATTTTCTGAATCAAGTTAGTCATTCTTTCTCAGCACCTGCCAAAGTAAGATGACATCTCACAGAATTGTAAGAACAGGAGTGTGCACATAAGCACTGGCGTAGACAACACCTCCCTGAGCTGTACGAATAGGAGTGTGTGCCTTCAGCTTTGGGAATGTTGGATGCACATTACCCCGAAACAAATCTGAATAACAACAGATTTAGCAGATGCATACTATGAAAAAGAGAACGTGATTAAATTTATAACATAGGACATTTCATTCTTCAGAAATCCTGAACAGAACTGAAACCTTCCATTTGTGTGGCTCCTGTTTCATTCCCTAGGGTCTTATATAGAGGTTATAATCACAATAACATTCTTTTTGGCTTTGGAAGGTGTAATTTTGAAATTACAAATCACAAAAAGAAACCAGTTAGACTATTCAGATCACATTCCTTATTGTATAGGTTGAAGAATAGAGCCCCAGAGTCCAAAGATAGGCTCAGATTCAGAGGCAGCTGCTGTTCAAGTGTGGGTAAAGGGCTGGAGTACCCTTGTTGTACAAATGTGAGGACCCAAGTCTAGATCCCTAGAGCTCATACAAAATTGGACGAGGTATCATGGTCTATAATTCCCAGAGCTCCTATGTCAAGAAGGGAGCTGTAGACAGGAGAGTCCCTGGAACCTCTTGAACTAGCTAGCCTGGAACACACAGGGGCAGACAGGAGACCATGTCTCAAACAAGGTAGACGGGAAGGATCAACACCTGAGATTGTCCTCTGGACTCCACATTTACACTGTGGTATATACACACTCACAGGCTTGAACACATACACACACACACATACACGCGTAAACACATATACAAATAATGTTAAAAAAATTTATTATTTTTATATTTTTATATTTAGCTCACTATCCCTAATCGTTTCCACTTTAGCTAGTCAGGGAGGCATGAGACTCACTGCTGTGCATAAGGCTGCTTTATGGGAGTTTTGGGGCTGTCATATAACCATTGTGAACCACAACCTTGGACTCTTCCAGTGGATTCACTGTGCATTCACTTGTCTGCTTCTAGGCACTCAGGAATCTTCAGATTTAGCCTTAGGAAAGCAGTTCTGCTGGAGTGGAGCTCACCGGGAGCCCAGGGTTCTCAATGATGACTTAGTGTCTTAGTGCAGGGGGAGGTGCACCTTCAAGGAGAGGTGCATCTGCTTAGCAGGCAGGAAGCAGGGGACGTAAGAATCCTCACTTCAGGAGAGACTAAAAAATTCACAGTGACATATTTTAGCATTTGATCTTCATGCTGATGTCAGCATGGTCGCTGGGAAATTAGACAAGGCCATCAGCATGTTGACATGGGATGACTTTATTAAGCTATGAGGAGTTATTGAAAGAAGAACAGGAACATACACTTTGAGTACAATATATTTGCATGAGAAATACTTCAATGATACAATTTAGTTTATATTCAGCCAATTCTATTTTAATGCTGGAATAAGTATTAAGACAGAGATTAGAATGCAGGCGGAACTCACTTTGCATAATTTTATATGTATGAAATTCAGCTAGCACAATCTAGTCAAATAACACTCAGAATATAGCTCAAATTTCAGTTACCATGATGTGTTAACTGTCTACATAGAGCAGAGAGTGTGAACTTCACTGTTGCCCTTCAGGCCACAACGCACCCTGTACATAGCCTTTAAGAATCATGCTGAGCAACCAATCACATCAGATCTTAGAAACATTTGTTGGTTATTGGTGATTGGTGTGTTGCTTATTCAGATCTCACACAGCCTGCGACTGAGTGGCCTCCGTGTTTTCAGTAATAAACTTACGTGACATTTCACAAAACTAGATAATCGTAAGAGGAAATTGGCTAATAAAGATAAAAAGCCCAACAGAGAACAAAAAATGATAAGGCTAGCACAAAGCTTGCGTGGAAAGCAATGGCATGTATAAAATGAGTACCTGAGAAAATGTACAAGCAGCCCACCAACTGCCCACCAGGTCCACCGTGCACCAAAGGAACTGAGTGAATGAGAATTACTGATATAAATGGATTTGATTATGACCAAAAGATAAAATTATGAAGAGGAAGTGATGCTATCAAAAACACCCATAGAGGAACTTTTGCAGGTATTTCATTATGTCAAAAGCATAATGGAAAAATAATGAAGGCCCAGCTAAACTTAGAAGAGAATATAACATTTCAGCAAGGCATAGAAAAAAAAAAAAAGACATTCAATCTAAATTTGCAATTATCAAACCAGGAAAGGTAAATTAGAAAAATGACTTCCTTTATGAAAAACTTGATTTCCATACATTAAAAAAATTGTCCTATTCTGTGATGGCTACAATGGAAATAGTGTGTCTGTAGATGCACCCTAAAGTGGACACTAAGTAGATGCATGTGGATAGTGGTTCTGGCGGATGTCAGGGGTTCTTAACCCAGCTTTTAGAGACAGCTCTACACAGGGACTAGACTACAGGGGCTGAGCAAGAATGAATCATTATTAGTGGAATGGGCCAGACAAGCTTTGAAATGAAGAAGTGAACAACCAGGGCCGGGACTGGGGAAAGGCAAGTGAGCCTTAGTCACACAAATGCTGGTACACATCTCTTTACTTCTATTTTTTATTTATTGCTTAACATATTTTTGCATTAAATGGGATTGAAAAATATGAAATGTTCAGTTTTTATTCAGAGGAGCTGGAAATGTATGTCCACACAAAAATCTGCACATGGATGTCTACAGCATCTTGATTCACAGTTACCTAAATCTGGAAGCATGCCAGATGTCCTTAAGACATGAATGGAAGATGCAGACAATTGAATGATTTTTCACTGTTAAGAAGAAGTGAACCGGGCTGGAGAGATGGCTCCGCAGTTAAGAGCACTGGCTGCCCTTCCAGAGGTCCTGAGTTCACCAGCAACCACATGGTGGCTCACAACCATCTGTATTGAGATCTGGTGCCCTCTTCTGGCTTGCAGTCATACATGTTATATACACAGTAAATAAATCTTTCCGGCAGTGGTGGCACATGCCTTTAATCCCAGCACTCGGGAGGCAGGAGGCAGGCGGATCTCTGTGAGTTCGAGGCCAGGCTGGGCTACAGAGTGAGTTCCAGGACAGGCTCCAAAGCTACACAGAGAAACCCTGTCTCGAAAAACAAAAACAAAACAAAACAAAAAAAAGCAAAAAAACAAAACAACAACAAAAAAAGAAGTGAACCATCATGTCATGAAAATATGTGGGGAAACATCAGTGCATATCATGAAAGGAAGGAAGCCAGACTGCAGATTTCAAAAGCATGGCTTTCTGGCAAAGGCGAAGCCATGCAGACAGTGAAAGATGCCTGATTGCCAGGCGCTAAGGAAAGGAAAGGTGAGCAACCAGAGTGAGGGGAATTTTTAGGTCAATGAAACTATCGTGCATCACATAGTAGTGGATTTGGGTACGTACAAATTTGTCCATATCCCTAGAATGTGCAGCACCAAAGGTGAACTTTAATGTGCACAGGGGACTTTGGGTGCTCTTGATGCATTAGGGATCCTTCATTGGAGACAACCAACTCACCACTTCTCAGGTCCTCAGGGTGCTTTCATCGGGGTACAAACAATCTCTGTACTTCCACCTCAATGATGCTGTGAATCTAAAATGAAAGCTAAGAATATCAAAATAGATCAGTTAAGTGTTGTCAACTTCGTGCCCGATATCCGACTCACTTCATCCTGTTCATTTTCCTGCAACTTCAGGATGTAACTTTATATTGGCAAGTGCTGATTCGCTATAAACAGCATGGGAGACACACATGAAGAATTCATACTCTGGAGGGAGAGGAGGACTGACTACTGTTCTAGTGTACTTTGTTGTCCTGAATTCAAAAACCCACAAACTGGTAATGTTTCTGTCTTCGCTGCCGTGGCCTGGGAGTGTATATCAGCCTTTGAACATAAATCAGAGTGGAGGAATTTGACATAATTTTCCCTTTTTTTCTCCTCCTACGTCTTCTCCCTCTTCTATTTTATTTTCACTTTTGAATTTTCAGAGTGTCTTACCATGTAGCCTCGGCTGTTCTGAAATTCCATAAGTGGTACAAGCTGTGAGTTGAACTCATGATCCTCTTGTGTCTGTTTTGCGTGTTGGGATTAAGGTACGTGACACCCCACTTAGCCTTGTCTTTGCTTCTCACCTCTCCCCCTCACAAATTCTTTCCTCTCCCTTCCTCCCCTCCACTTCTCTTCCCTTTTGAAACATTTCTATTCTTTGAGATTATAATATAGTTGCATCATTTCACCCTTCCGTCCCCGCAAACCCTCCCATATACTCTTTCTGATCTCCTTCAGATTTATGGCCTCTATCTTCCATTAATTGTTGTTACTCACATAAATGTATATGTAGATGCATATATATTCTAAATACATACATACAACCTGCCTGACTGTACAGTCTTACTTGTATGTGTGTTTTCAGGGCTGATTCAATTGGATAAGCAATTGATGGGCTCATCCTGGGTAAGATTATTTTTAAGAAGTGTTGGAGATTGAACCCAGAACTTTAAACGTGCTAAGTCAGGCCCTTACTGCATTGGGTCCAGTCACTTTAATTTTATGATAAGCTCCATCAGATTTTTGCATGTACTGAGAAATTCGGATATAGTTGATATCCAAATAGGATTGCTACATTTAGCAAGCAAAAATAATAATGTCTAATTAAATCTAAATCCTAGACAAGTAACAAGTACTATTTCAATATGAGCACATCTTCTGAAACATTTGGGACAAACTTATACTGGAAAACCCCACTTCTCATTTGAAATTCAAATTTAACTGAGCATTTGACATTTCATTTGACATGCCTACAGTTTTCTTAGTTGGTGTTGTTCATAAAAACTTAATTCCCATATTTTCTCTTAGTTGTTATTACAGCTTCAATGCTGCTATTTAATGCCCGTGCTATGCATAGATAATTATGTAAATTGAAGTGGGGGTTAAAGACCTGTTCAAGCAAGGTAAGAAAGAAGCTCTTGGCAGCACAGGGCAGGACTGTGGCTGAAGGTTCACATCATACCTTAGTTATTTCTCAGCTTGTATCTAAACATCCACTGGACACCACTATTTTAATATCTTTGATTGCTAAAGTTGCTTTGGCTGCTAAGTCCAAGAGAAAGGAGTGAATTTTTTCTCTTCTCCTTCTAAATATAAGCAACTAAGGAAACTCCAGTTCCCAACTTTGACCCTTCTCAATAATTAGACATGAGGACCACTTGAAGTAAGTTGTGAGATGGATTAGTTCTGGCAGGGAACACTCATGCTTGGAAGACTTCCCAACAGTTGTGTACCTGGGGAACCAGCAGAATGTTCCATGAAGCCAAACAGTGATTATTCATAACCAGAAGTAAAGTAGAGGAGATTTGGAAAAGGATGCTTCAGATTCCTGTCCATCATTACAGCAAAGAAATCTATTATGTATGAGTAATTCCTCATGTCTCACAAATTACATATATGTGTGTACACACACACACACAAGCATATATATACACACATAAATATGTGAGTACAGCTGTAGTTATTTCAAATGAAAATTGTTCTCACAGAAAATAAAAATAAACAAGGAAATGTCTGGCATTTTAAGGTCTATGATTATAAAATATTTGATAGACTTAAAAAACTAGAATCCTATTTAAAAGAAAGTTGAAGTTTGGGTTAAAGGCTTTACTCATAGTCAGTTGAGAAAGCATAGTTCCCATTTTGTGGTGGTTTGGATAAGAATGGCCCCATATACGCATGTATTTGAAGACTTGGTCATCAGGGAGTGGTACTACTTGACAGGGATTAGGAGGTGCTGTCTTATTGACATGGGTATGGCTTTGTTGGAAGATGGGTGTCATTGGGGGTGGACTTTGGGTTCCCAATGCTCAAGCCAGGTCTGGTGTCTCTATGTCTTCCTTTTGGCTGCTGATTTAGATGTAGAACTCTCAGACACTTTTCCAGCGTCATATCTGCCTACATGCTGCTATGCTTTCCACTATGATGAAAATGAACTAAACCTCCAAAACTATAAGCCAGCCCCAATTAAATGTTTTCCTTTATAAGAGTTCTATGGTCATCGTGTCTTTTCACAGCAGTAGAACATTAACTAAGAGATAGTTTAACCTGACATTGGGATCCTAGGGTCTTTTTTGTGTATATGTTTTTGTCCATATGTTCTCTATGTGAAGGCACAGGTGTGAATGAGGGAGCATAGGTGTGCCTGTGAGCTCACGTGTGTAGGTGTGATCATGTGTGAATGTGAGTTTTTGTGTGCATGTGGGCACGTGTGTTTATGTGTGTACTATGTGCGAAGGCTTTCTACCTTGTATAAGGATCAGGATTTCTCACTGAATCAGGAGCTCACCTTTTGGCTAGACTTAATCAGCTTGTTGGGGAACACTCTGTCTTCTTCCCAAGTGCTGGGACAGGTGGGTCACCAACCCCATCCCGCTTTTAAATGGATTCTGGTTATCTGAACTCTGGTTCTCATGCTTGCAGGGCAAACCCTTTCCCTACTAAGCCATCCCCCAGTCCCAGTCCTGGGGTCTTGATGGTGAGCTATTGTAACAAGCAATCAGTCTCCAGTGTGGTTGCTTAGTTAACACCTACAGGAATGTGAGAAAACCAAGTTTCATTTGAATCAATTCAATTAACTCAGGAAAAGTCCACTGTTCTTATGTACCCTTTAAAACAACGAAGCCAGATCTTCCCTAAAAGTGACCATGCTGATTATAGCTTGACTGTTGATTTTTGGCTTGTCTATCTTCTAGTATCTACAAACATTTGTAGTGCTTTGATAAAGAATGTGTACCTTAGAAGAGGCTGGTTAACATTTGAAAAGCTAAAACTCATTAAGCATCCAGAGGTGGTTGATAAAAAGGTGGCAGCTAATATTTCTCCAGTCAACCCCACACAGTCACAAAAGTTGTATAGTGGGTACGAGTAAAATAAACAGTGTTCAAGTCTTGTAGAATGTCTTAAAATACTGTGATTATCCACCTGTGATGTGTGATGATTGGGGTCAAAGACAGAAATGCCTAATAGCCCTTCTGGATTGCACTGTAGTATGGGATTCTGGTTAGTTTTGAGGAGAGCTTTACCAGACAGAGAATTTTGCTGTTTGGGTCTTGTTAGCCTGTTAGCTGAGTCCCAATCTTTAGATATTTTCCAACGTGTTCCAAACGAAGAGATGAGGTGAAGCCATCACTGCATGCCAGTCAAATCGTGAAGACTTGGTTTGTTTTCAGAATGTGTACATGTGACTGTACATGGAATGTGCTTATTTTTCCTTTGTATGTGCATAGTTGAATTCAGTTTGTCAAATCCATTCTTTCATTGTAAAACATCTCATGACTTTAAAATTGTGTGAGAGAAACCCAGAAGCCCTCACCTCCTTGATTTTATTGGTAACACCATTAGCTATCCAGGGAGAAAAATCTGATATTCATAAAGGGCTTCCCACCAGTGTGTCTGCTATGACAACAAATACTTCATGGTATTTTTTCCTTCAGTCACATGCAAGGGGAAAGACTTTGCAAATTAAGAGAATGATGACTGGATAATACGATGTGGTATATTCCTAATTATTTTTTTCTACTCTTAGTAGATAGACCTCTAAAACATATTTAGTGTTTGAAGAATTTTCAAAAGAATTTCCCTTTTTTATGCCTTATCTACAATGATGCTTTTTTCCCCTTCTTTTCCCTGAGAGCAATGTCAGAGAAGGGTATTTTAAAAGAGAATTCTGTTGCAATGATTAAAAGAAACATTTGCAGATGGTAAAAGTCGTTTTCTGGGGGAGACAGCTGGTGCTGAAGCAGAGGTCAAGCAGAGGATGACAAGGGTGATTCCCACACCTGTGGAGAGGACGCATTCAAAACCCACATCTATAAAATGCCCTGCCTGGAAGCTAGGTGCACTTGCTAGACATTTATTTGATGATAAAGTAAAATATCATTTTTCAGATGCAAATGAAAACATGTTGCTTGCAGATTGACACTATAGGACACTAGTGAAAGGTAAGGAAAACAAACTCCTTTAAGTAATAAAGCCACTAAAAAGAGAGCAGAAGAAAATTGTTTCATTGAAATGTGTTTCAGACCCCTTGACCCTTCTGCTTACATTTGATGAGGAGCATGGCAAGTTTCTGGGAAATAACTGGCTTTAGGAATTCTTCCCATTGCTTAAGTGCTCACGGACCCATACGAGGGAAGAAGTGACTTATCACTGAGTGTTTTCATTACTTCCAGAAAATGGATCATATCTGTTCTTTTAGCTTGCACATAATGCATTTACAAGCACTTCATTTATTGGAAGTAGGTAATAAAAATGAAATTTCCTTTAACTAGTGGTGGTGTCCTGACATTCATAGAAATGAAGTAGTACAACCAGTTAGGAGTCTAGAAGAAGGCCACATGCCAAACTGTGTGAGTTTAAATGATATGAAGAACAATGTCAAAGTGGCTCCAGCAGGAATATGCAAATTTCCATCAAATGATAGGAAGAAGACGATGCTTTTTACAATAAGTACTCCAGGAAGCTGGGCTCCACATGACCAGCTCAGATACAGGCAATAAAAACCAACAGTTTGTGAAATCCAAATTGCTTTGAATAATTTGTAGCAAATTGTGACTTGGGTGTAGGGGGGACATTGTCATTCCACAGGACTCATAATTAAAAAAAGAAAAGAAAGAAAAGCTGTCTGTTCATTAAACAGTGTAACTTAAAGTAAGTTCTGTAACTCTGGAATAAAAAACAGCCAGACCAATCAAATACTACTCAAATGATAATCCAGCTTAAATAAATGAATCTAGTTTGATAATTTCCTTCGTAATCAGTGTCATTTTTAGTTATACTTTTATGATCTTGAAACCATTATCCTGAGGCTGAAATGAGGAGAAACAGAACATCTTACAGGCTCCTTTTCACACAAAGCCTTTTTATGTACTGTCTCTCATTCTCTTTTTCTGCTAATGAAATGATAATGGGAAAAAATAGTGGCGGATGCATAACTGGGTGAAATGTTTTATCAGAACAGAATGGGCAACATTTGAAGGCCAGTGGCTCCAGAGATAAAGCCTCTCATGGTTCAAGGATTGTTATAATGTTCCATGAGAAGACTGTGATGAAGCAAAATTTATTCTTTCGAGTTTCTCCTACTGCCTCTTCCCACCCCCGTGAATGACCTTCTATCTTTTAAAATTGAACCCTTCAGTAAAATTGCCAATAAGACATTGCACAGGTAAAGTATGAAGCGAGGTTTCTGTTCTCAATGTGCCCACTGTGACAGTCAAATATCATTACACGTTATTCCTTTGTATCTTTGTATCTCACCACTTCCATCTACTAACCAACATTGCCAGCGTTTTCTGAGGTGAATTAGTAAAAAGAGGTGACTTGTGTAAAGTGAGCAAACTTTAGCACTAGGGGGAGTCTTGCCATCCACCTATTCTAACTGGCTCATGCTGTTTCTGAGGTGCCATGCCCAAGGCCTCACACTTTCCCTGTTGCGCCTTTCCCGACATTTTGTTCAATGAGTTTATTGTGCTAAGAAACTTAAGAGAGCTCCAAATCCTCTGGTCCCTGCCTGTCCCCTATCCCTCCATCTGTGCAAGCATCTGGTCTACATGGTTTATGTTCCTTCCCTGGGATCTGAATCTTTACTTCCCAACTGACTCACTGCATCTCAGCTGGCCAATCTACCCGCCTGCTCTGGGGACTGAGTCCTAAAAGCCATTTGCCTCAGGGGAGAGCAGAAGGTTTTCAGGGGCTGGTACTAATTATTCACACCCTGTGGCTGTGCCTTGTGGATACATGAATGCACATTAGTTCTACCACTTAACCACCAAAACCATTATTTAAGAATTATCTGTATGCATGCCTTTTTTTTCTACTCTGTATAAAAGGGGGCATTTACATACTTACTGATAAATTAAGACATTTCTAAAGTGATACTAAAAAATACAAAGAAAAGCAAAAACCAAGCTCTAATTTTTAAAGAAACTGACCACAAATATAGTCTAAAAAATAAAATGAATTTAAAAATTTAAATAATGAATGTTTTGGCTTCAGATATCATGAAGAGTTTTTAATCTTTATCCTCTTAAATTAAAAAAATCATATTCCCAAGAAATTAATAATCATAATATATCTGATGATCTTTAGCATTTTATCTGTATGGAGGTGGCAAAATTATGCTGGTGTAATGAAGGAATAAAAAAATGAAGGATTTAAAAAAAGTATCTCCTGTACAACTTTTTGGTGTACCTTTTCAGGTTTGATATTGGAGTATTCCAACTTCATGAGATAAATCTGAATTTCCTTAGTGGGAGGTCGTAGATAAGAAGGTAATACAGAATCCAAACAAACACCAACTTGAAGCTCTATTAAGTGATAAGTACATGTATTTTCAATGCTATTCAAGTATGTTCAGCTTAAGCTGAGATAGTGAAAGTTCTAAAAGTGAGCTTAGATAGACAGTGGTATTCTTAGGTAGTGGGACAGTCAGATCTCTACCAGTCTCAAATTTCAACTGCCATATAATAAAAATTTCAAAATTTAGGAATACCTTCCTTCATAGCAGGATCATCACATAATTTTATTTGAAGTTATTATTATATCATTATTCTAAGTAATTATTTAACTTTTATACATTATTATATCCTAAGTTGGAAAATAAGGCTTTGATAGAATATATTGCTTTTTTTTATTAATTAAAAACTGTTTGGTCCCCGGGCGGTGGTGATGCACACCTTTAATCCCAGCACTCGGGAGGCAGAGCCAGGTGGATCTCTGTGAGTTAAGGCCCGCCTGGACTACCAAGTGAGTTCTAGGAAAGGGGCAAAGCTACACAGAGAAACCCTGTCTCAAAAAACCAAAAACCAAACCAAACAAACAAACAAAACTGTTTGGTCTATGGCTCAGGCTTATTGCTAGCTAGTTCTTACATCTTAAATTAACCCATTTCTATTAATCTATATCTTGTCATGTAGCCATGGCATTACTGGTCTGCTGGCATTTTGTTCCTTGGGTGGCTGGATGGCCTCTGTCCGACTCTGCCTTTCTTCTTGTATCTCTCTTGGATTTCCTGCCTGGCTATATCCTTTGTTGCCATAGGCCAGAGAAGCTTCTTTATTAACCAATAGTAGCAACACATATTTACAGTGTACAGAAAGACCATCCCACAGTGCAGAGGCTTTACAGAGGGTACTGTTTGTCTCTGTTACTTTAAAGCCATTTAACAGCTGAACATAGTGTCCTATACCTTTAATCCCAGCATTAGGTAGCCAGAGGCAGAAGGAGCTTTGTGAGTTTGAGATCTATATACAGAGCTCCAGAACAGCCAGGGCTACCTAGAGATAACCTGTCTCAAACAAACAACTGACAAATCAACCAACCAACAATCAACTAACCAACCAACCAACCAACCAACCAACCACCAAAAGAAAATTTATTTACAATGGTTGCTCCAATTTGTAAAGGTTCTGTTTGTACAGTGATGCAATCCCTCATGTTCCATAGGGAGAGGTGGGAGTATACAGCATAGATCCCTTCAGTGAGGCTATATGATTCCATCATTCTAGATCATGACAGTATATGTCTATTCTCCCAGCACTAAAGTAGATGAAGCAGGATTACAAATGGTATTCAAGCCTGCTTTTGTAATAGTAAGACCTCTGACTAGACCATTCTTATGGACTCTGAGTGACACTGACAGGAATAGGGTAAAGCATGTCTAATGGGGCCCAGAGTAAATTTGATTTGACACTGTTATATGAAGATGTGTCCAAAGTAGATTCAGTGAGGTGAGTGCTTAGGTCTGTTGTGAGAACACTGATAAAAGTTTATGAAGTGGAGTTGTTGACAGGAGTGTGGGTGAGACTGAATTTGGGCATGAACACCAGTTCAGCCTAGTAATTATTGATACTTGATGTTGTTCATATGTAGGAAATTTTAAAAAAAGCGTAGCATAGTCTCATGTTCCAATATGGATTAATGTCCTATTTGCCTAGAGATGATGATTGCTATCACAATCATTGTATACAGACTGCAAAGTCCAAAGAATATGACCTCCCAAGGAAAGGTCACCATTAGATGAGGGATAGGTCTGTCAATAGAGTAAGATGCCCAACTGGAAAACAGTAATGTGAATGCTAGTATTAGGACAATAAAAGTGTTTGGAGTCAGTAAAGGTGATGGGTCTGCTAGTGATCACTTATGAATGACTACGTTGGATCCCTACAGCAACCCTGTGAGCTATTAATATTGTGCTCACTCTTCAGATTAAACAACTAAGATGCTGATGCTTAAGGGACACCTCAAGACCACATGGCTAATAAATAACAGAGATGGAACTAAGAACTACACAGTATGAACATAGAACTCATGTTTATAGCTAAAGAGCTAATTATTCCACAGAACAATTTCACAGAGCTAGGGGCAATAATGTGAGAGTTGATATTTGGTTACAAACTTGTGAAGTTTAATTTAAAAAGCTTGGCAACATTGCTTTAAAACAAGATTTGAAATATTTGAACTATATTTTTGTTTTATGAATTATTTTAATTCTAAGAAATTTTTTATTCAGTCCATATACCAACCACAGATTCCCCCCTCATCCCTCCTCCCGCTCATCTTCAGCCTTCCCCCCCATCCCCTCCTCTGAAAAGGTATGGCCTCCCATGGGGAGTTAGCAAAGCCCTGCACATTCAGCTAAGGCAGGTCCAAGCCCCTCTCCCTGTATCAAGGTTGTGCAAGGTGTCCCGCCATAGGTAATGGCCTCCAAAAAGCCAGTTTATGCCCCAGAGATAGATCCTATTCCCACTTTCAAGGACCCCTCAAACAGACCAAGTTACATAACTGTCTTGCCCATGCAGAGGGCCCAGTCTAGTTCCATGCAGGCTCTACAGCTGTTGGTCCAAAGTTCATGAGTTCCCACTGGCTTGGTTCAGTTGTACCTGTAAGTTTCCCCATCATGGTCTTGATGCCCCTTGCTCATAGAATCCTACTTCCCTCTCTTCTACTGGATGTCTGGAGCTCAGTCTGGTGCTTGGCTCTCTGAATCTGTTTCCATCAGTTACTGGATAAAGGTTCTGTGATGACAGTCAGGGCATTTACCAATCTGGCTACCGGGGTAAGCCAGCTCAGGCACCCCCTCCACCACTGCTAATAGTCTAAGCTGGGGTCATCCCTGTGGATTCCCGGGAACTTTACTCACACCAGGTTTCTCCCTATCCCCGTGATGTCTTCCTCTATCAAGATATCTCCCTCATTGCTCTCCCACTCTGCTCCTGTTCCAACTCAATCATCCCATTCTCCCATGCTCCCATCCCCTATCCCGTACCCTCCATTGCCCCCCATCCCCAGTTTACTCAAGAGATCTCATCTATTTACCTTTCCCAGGAGACCAAGCATGCCTCTTAGGGTCCCCCTTGTTATCTAGCTTCTCTGGAGCTGTGGCTTGTAGTCTGGTTATCCTTTGCTTTACATCTAGTATCTACTTATGAGTGAGTACATACCACGTTTGTCTTTCTGGGTTACCTCACTCAGGATGATATTTTCTAGTTCCATCCATTTGCTTGCAAATTTCAGGATGCCATTGTTTTTTTTACTACTAAGTAGTACTTCATTGTGTTACTTCATTGTGTATATGTACTATATATTTTTTTTATCCATTCTGTAGTTAAGGGGCATCTGGGTTGTTTCCAGACTCTGCTATTATGAATAATGCTGCTATGAACATAGCTGAGTAAGTGTCCTTGTGGTAAGATTGAGCATTCCTTGGGTATATGCCCAAGAGTGGTATCATTGGGTCTTGAGGTAGATAGATTCCCAATTTTCTGAGAACCTCTGTATTGAGTATTGGTATTAGCTGTTCTTTGAAATTCTGGCAGAATTCTGTGTTGAAACCATCTGGTCCTGGGCTTTTTTTTTTTTGGGGGGGGGAGACTTTTAATGACTGTTTCTATTTCCTTAGGGGTTATAGGTCTAGTTAAATTGTTTATCTGTTCTTGATTTAATTTTGGTATGTGGTACTTATCCAGAAAATTGTCCATTTCTTTTAGATTTTCCAGTTTCATGGAATATGGGTTTTTGAAGTATGACGTGATGATTCTCTGGATTTCCTCATTGTCTGTTGTTATGTCTCCCTTTTCATTTTTGATTTTGTTAATTTAGATGTTCTCTTTTTGCCTTTTGTTATTCTGGATTAGGGCTTGTCTGTCTTGTTGATTTTCTCAAAGAACCAACTCTTGGTTTCATTGATTATTTATATTGCTCTCTTTGTTTCTATTTTATTGATTTCAACCTTCAATTTGATTATTTCCTGGGGTCTATTCTTCCTGGGTGAGTTTGCTTCTTTTGTTCTAGAGCTTTCAGGTGTGCTGTTAATTGCTAGTGTGAAATTTCTCCAACTTCTTTATGTGGGTATCTAGTGCTATTAATTTTCCTTTTTAGCACTGCTTTCATAGTGTCCCATAAGTTTGGGTACGTTGTACATTCATTTTCCTTGATCTCTAGGAAATCTTTAATTTCTTTCTTATTTCTTATTTGACCCATTGGTTATTCAGTTGAGCATTGTTCAGTTTCCATAAGATTGTAGGCTTTCTGTAATTTTTGTTGTGGAAATATAACTTTAAGTCATGGTGGTCTGATAAAATACAGGCGGTTATTCCATTTTTTTTTTTATTGGATGAGACTTGTTTTGTGATTGAGTATGTGGCTGATTTTAGAAAAGTTTCTATGGGGTGCTGAGAATAAGGTTCTATTAAGTCCATTTGAGTCATAACATCTTTTAGATCCCTTATTTCTCTGTTAAGTTTCTGTCTGGCAGACCTGTCCATTGGTGAGAGTCTATATTTTTCTTTACCTTTTGTTAGTGTTAGTATTTATTTCTTCAAGAATACTTGATGTTTCTCTTAAGGCAATTGTTAGACAATTTCAGTCCTTATTTTGATATGGAAGCATAGGGAAGGCAACTATTAGTCACCTGTTCATTTGTTATAGCTTCTCATTATGTCAGTGCTTACTTGGCACATACGTAAGGCTTACAGATTTCAACCCACTGCAAGACGGGATATTTTATTGAAGTTTGTGCCAGAAATGTTTACCTAAGTTTGCTATGAACTTATTTTTATCAGTGTTAGGAACTGTTCTGGGTGTGAGGACTCAGAAGTAATGGGCTGATGTCAGCAGAGCAGGAGTGTGGCAAGGCTGAAAGACATGAACCCAGCACTAGCGTTGGGGGGCATGGGAGAAAGTGATGCTCAGGACCAAGGACAGCGATCCAATCATTCATACTCCCAGTGATTACACTCTGAACATAAAGGCAGAGATAGAGAGTAAGTCTGATAATTTCTTTGAGTCTATAAACTTGGTCATTTAGTGATATGTATAGGCAGCAAATTCAGTCACAATAAGGATGTTACCCATGGTTTGGAGGAAGAATCTACATTTTGCTAAGCTTTACTTGCCTGTAACTTGCTTTTCAGGACTAAATGTGGAAATTATTTCCATTTCTCTCATTTAATCTTACATTTTGAATCAGTTGTAATTTTGAAAATGTTTTCAATCTCGAACTGCTGTGAAGACAGTCATGAGACAGACGTTATTCCAGTAGAGGAGGAACGTCAGCTCTTAAGAGAGGGACGAGACACCCCATGCCAATCCAGTTCCATTTTAGCCTGCTGGCTGTGATAAGAGTAAAATTCTTGCATCTGGCTCGGGTACAACTGAGACTGTGTCGGTTTAGATAAAGAGCCATGGACGATGAGGCAGTTGGGCAATAAATTAACAACCTTAATTACCAACTAAAATTAAGGTAAAGGCAGACATTGGAACAAATGATCCTTGCAGTCAATTGGAACCCTGCAAGATACACGAGATAAATCTGTCCCTCTTTTCTGGCTGAGTCAGGGAGTGAATAGTGAAACTACTTAGAATTAAAGCTATTTAGAATTTGGACCACAGGAGAGAGACTTTCAGGCCAGATGCAGCTCACACAGCCTGAGCCCAGTGACCTAAGTGTTCAGTGTCTTTAATAGGACCCTGTCCTCAGTTCCTGGGAGGCAACCAATAGCTACAGCAATAACCTAGATTGCTTTGGGAGTCATTTATTAATGTGGCAAACTATCTGAAAGGAGAGTTTCCCATGCTTGGGACTGGGGTTTTGTTAGTACATGGTTCTTGTAGAAAGTACTATCAGCCCAAGTGGGTCAACTCTCTCTCTCTCTCTCTCTCTCTCTCTCTCTCTCTCTCTCTCTGACTCTTTCTCTTCCTCTGTCTCTCTATCACACACACCCATGCGTGTTTATAAACATAAACTTATACATAGTATATATAATTTTAGGTAAATATAAAGTAATATTATTCATTGAGGCTTTATTAAACGGCCTTGGTGTTATTTGTTCCTTGTCCATCGTTCTCCTCATGTATTGACCTCCCTTCCTCCTCCTTAGTTGGAGCCTCTTCCCCGTTATTATGTCTCCAATTCCACATCACCATGTCCTGCTTTTCTCAGTCAACCCCTTGCTTTCTATGGTTACTTCCTGGCGTATACTCAAACATGAGGATTTGGAGCTAGGGACCACAAATGAGAAAGAATATGAGATATCTGTCTTTCTGGACCTGATTTAACCTCATTCAATATAATCTTTTGTAGGTCTATTTGTTTACTTGTCAATTTCATGATCTCATTTTTCTTTACAGCTGAATAGTATTCCGTTGTGTCTATGTATCACATTTTATTTTCCACTCATCTGTTGAAGGACATTTAGGTTGTTTCCCTTTACTGACTATTAGACCCTAGGGCATCTATGAGCATTTTTTGCTGAGCAAGTATCTGTGGAGTGGGATGTCCAGTCCTTTGGGCATTTGCCAAAGAGTGGTATATTTGCATCATATGGTAGATATACTTGTTGGTTTTTGAGAATTCTCCAAACTGATTTCTAGGGTGACTGTACCAATTTTCATTCCTACCATAGGTGAATAAGGGTTCCTTTTTCTCCACAACCTTCTCAGCATTTTTTATCAGTTGTTTTGTTGATCTAAGCTATCTAAGTCTCAGTGTTATTTTAACTTACATTTCCCTAATTGCTAAGGATGATGAACAGTTGTTTTTTTTTTTGGTGGTATTTCTTAGCCAATCTTATTTATTTCTTCTGTTGAGAACTCTCTGTTTAGATCCCTAACCCACTTTTAGTTGGGTCATATTTTCCCTTGACTTTATTTTTTGAGTTTTGTATATTCTGAATGTGAATCCTTTGTCAAATGTGTAGCTATCAAAGATTCTTTCCCATTCTGTGGGCTTTTCCCCCCTTACTCACCTGATTTTTTCCTTAGCTGTACAGAATCTTTTCAGTTTTATTAAGTCACAGTTGTCAATTGATGGCCTTGATTCCTTGGCAAATGGGGTTATGTTCAGAGAGAACTTTCCCATACTTATATCTTGTAGAGTACTACCTATGTTTTTCTTCTAGCAGTTTCAGTGTTTTGGCTTTCAAACTGAGGTTTTTGATCCACTTGGATCCTGGTCAAGAGGACAAAGATGTATTCATTTAGTTGCATGTTCCTGGTCCCCCTAAAAATAACCATCAGCACTACCACCCCACAAAGGGAATCTTCAGGGATCATGCAGTCAGCTTTGGGGAGACTTCAGCATCCAACCTGAATCTTGCCTTGCAGCCATATCTGATTGCCTTGAAAATTAAGACCAAATCATTGTTGAAGTCTTTAGAGAAAAAGATGGTCATAAACTAGTTGTTCAGTTAAGTTCTTCCCCCCCCCCCAAGACAAAAAAGTAACGATTTTTTTTTTTAACAATGATGTGAATGGTAATGGAGTCTGGGTTCATTTGATAATTTTGGGTGATGTAATAAGTAACAGTGGGAACTAATTTTGTGAGTATATAAGGATAGGATATTTGCAAATAGCTGTGTTTTTGTCACCAAGCACAAAGTGAATCAAGTTGTTCAACTCCACGTAAGTCGCATTGAACTGATTTTAATAGCTTCATTTTGTGGCTTCAGTCCACCCCCCTTCCACATTCCTATTTATAGTATAGATTCATTCTTCTGGAGCTAAAGGTGAGGTGGTAGTGGTGTTATTACTTTGACAATGAAAACCACAATGACATTCAGGGCTGAGTTAGAGCCTTGCTATAATGTGAGATCCAGAAGGCCAGATGCAAAGCTTCAAACAATTAGCACATTAAAAAAAAGTAGGTAAAGAGGAAGGGTGACCACATCCCTCTCCTCACACCGAGGCCAGCTGAAACTGCACTAGAGTGCCTGAGAGTATCCTGTGGTTTATAATAGTAAAACCACGCCCCTGGGAAACAAGTGACATGTGAAGTTGTATGTAGAGCCATCCATTACAGAACATATTCAGACAAACATGTGCTTGTAAATGAGCCCCAAAGTTCTGGCTCTGAAAGTCCAGCTCTTCGTGCACTTGGACCCCTGAGATGCTAAAATCCTTTCCTTGCTTTGGCTGTCTTTTCCTTTGGAAATATAGCTTTTCTTGATAAACCATTTCTGCTTCTGCGGCACTTATATGTCTCTGCTCAGTTCTTTGTTTGGGGACATCTCTATAGAGGTACCCTCTGAACTCTGGTATCAACCAATAAAATTCCCAGCAAACAGGAAAAGTATAAAGAGCTATGTGTTGTTGGATACCTTCCATCCTAACACATGGGAAGCAGAGGCAGGAGGATCGCTGTAGCAGCAGGCCAGCCAGATCTACATAGAGAGACTCTGTTTTAAAGAAAGAAAGAAACAAAAAGCACAAGGAAAGACAGCTCAGCTATAATAAGAAAGAGATGCTTCTGTAAGTTACTCTAACATTTTAAGTCACATAATAGACAAATCTTCTGGGAAAAAATAGCTGTTCAGAGATAGTGAAAGTGAGGTCACTGACATAAAGGAAGAAATTGAGTGGAAGGGACAGTGTAGAATAGACTGTACATGTTAAGTGTTAAGAAATAAATACTGTATTAACATGACACTTTATCTTGAGAAACCCCTGAAATTTGCTTGGGCCCCTTAACATTCAGTCTTGGGGACTCTCGAGGATCATGATGACTCTTGAGATAATAAGGGCTCATTTTGCAGTAATGATATTGCAATTAAGTGGTGTTGTTTTGTTTTACTCTATATGTCTGGTCAGCCACACAGGAACAAATGTAAAGTAAGCTGGTGTGACACAGAAAAGCTAGGGTGGGAGGGCACATGCATGGGGTCGTGGTAGTAGTAGTGGTTGTGACAACTGGGGACCAGAGTTAGTAATTAGTATTAAAGTGGAAGGGGTGATAATAAGAGGTAATGAAAGGAAAGGAAATAGTAGGCTATAGAACATGATCCAGGAAGTAAAGAAGAGGGAGATAGAAATTAGTAAATACTAGCTGATCACAGAAGCAAACGTTTATCTTAGACAAAAGCGAGAAATTGATACTACAGAAAATGGAGTTATTGAAATCACAGATTCATGGGTGTGAATTAAGTTTTAATGTTTCCTGTTTGTTTTTCTACTTTTTCATAAGGAAATGGAACACCCCACATTTAGTTCTTTCTCTTTTTCTTTTGCGTGGGTGTGTTTGAACACATGAATGTGTTTGCGTATGCGTGTAGAGACCTATGCCAAGCGTCTCATTACTCTCTACTAGGTAATCATGCAAGGCTTGTCACTTGAACCCAGAGCTCCCAGGCTGAACTAGGTTAGCTCACTGCTTGGTTTGCTTTGGGGATCTCCTCTCTCTGCCTCCAGAGCACTGGGATTATAGATGGGACTCTATTGCCAGCAGGTGCTGGAGATGCTTGCATTGAAGACATTCTACATGCTAAGCCATGTTCCACCCCCCACCCCCGGAGATGCTTGCATTGAAGACATTCTACATGCTAAGCCATGCTCCACCCCCCGCTTTATATTTCACATTTTTAAGCCTTTAGAAAAAATTTTCTGCTTGCAGTTTGAATGATTAATGACTACACTTCAGGAAAATGTCTTTATGTCTCCTTGCCTGCCTGCAGTATGGACAAGTGATTTAAAAATGAGAGAAATATAACTGTTGTTTAGGAAAGGAAATGTCAATAAATAATGTCACTCTTTTTCCAATGCTGAATTGCTTACTGTTTTCTCTGCTGGAAGGACATGGTATGGAACTAAAGGAGTCCTCAGACCTCATTCTGATACCATGGCAGAGGTCCCATTACTTTACAATGAACACTGCATTTTTTAAAAAGTTTTCTCAGGCCATTATTTAGATAGATAGCTAGAGAAGGAGAGAGACAGAATCACAGTTGGACAACCCAGGCAGGGTACTGTTTTCACAGGTGAGCATCAGCTAAGAAGTCTCCAGGAAAAACAGTTATGGCATCCAGCGATGACTATATCAGGGAAAAGGAAACAACAACAAAAAGCAGCATTTACGATTCTTTAGGGAATTTAGGAAGCTACTCAACCAGGAAGGTATTAAAGATTAGGGGATTCTTAAAGATGTTTCAAATGACATGAAGAATAGGGATCAAACAAAGCAGGTCTTGTAGTCATCAAAAATTAAATGTTATGGACTAGAATTATTTGCTTATTAATGATTACTGGAGGTTTTCAGGGGAACAAATTAAGATGGCTTAAAGTGTTAAGTATAGTGAACTTTTTATGTAAAAGCCACAATTATTAAAATTTTTGCTTTTGATCTTAGCCATTCTGACAGGTGTAAGATGAAATCTCAGAGTTGTTTGAATTTGTTTTTCCCTGATGCCTAAGGATGCTGAACATTTCCATAAGTGTTTTTTGGACATTTAAAATTCCTCTTTTGAGAATTCTCTATTTAGGTCTGTACCTCATTTTTAAAGTGTATTATTTGATTTTTTTGATATCTAGTTTCTTGAATTCTTTGTGTATTTTGGAAATTAACCCTCTGTCAGATGTGGAGTTGGTGGAGATCTTTTCCCATTCTGTAGGCTGCTGTTTGGTCCTACTGAGCACGTCCTTTGCCTCACAGAAGCTTTTCAGTTTCAGGAGGTCCCATTTGTTAATTGCCGATCTTAGGGCTTGCACTACTGGTGTTCTGTTCAGGAAGTTGTCTCCTGTGCCAATGCGTTCAAGGTTACTCCCCACTTTCTCATCTGTCAGGTTCATTGTGTCTGGATTTAACTAACCTAGGCTTATAGGGGCTCACAGAGACTGAACCAACAACCAGAGAGCCTGCGTGGGACTGACCGAGGCACTTTGTATATGTTATAGTTACATAGCTTGGTCTTCTTGTGGGACACCTGGCAGTGGGAGCAGGGATTGTCTCTGACTCTTTCCCAGCCTTTGGGACCCTTTCTTCATACTAGGTTGCTTTGTCCAGTCTAAATACGCGGGGGGCGGGGGGGGGGGCGCGGTGACTAGTCTTACTGTAACTTGATGTGCCGTGTTTGGTTGATATCTATGTGAGGCTTGCCCTTTTCTGAAGAGAAACAGAGGAGGAGTGGATAGGGGAGGCAGAGGGGAGGTAGGGGCAGGGACTGGGAGGAAAGGAGGTAGGAGAAACTGAGGTTGGTATGTAAATAATAATAATAATAATATAATAAACAAGGGATCAATGAAAAAAAATTTGTCTATGTACAACTGAGGTCATAAATACACATAAAATATATATAGGATTTATTATCCTTCTATTCACATATGTAATAGACAACTTCATATCTTCATGATGTGTCAGGCTTTTAGTAAACCGTGTTCTTCAATAGTAGCTTTACCTCTTTGTAGGGCAGGATGTGTGCAATAGAATCATTGAAGTGTGAAAGCTCATCTCACTTCCCCAAAGAGGACATTGTTCCTGGAGCACCATTCTGTAGTCCTCTGCTCAGGCTCCACTTCGGATTTGGAAACCATGAACTTGTGTTTTCAAATGGAAGAGAAGCCTCACATGATAAATTTCAGGACTAAAATAAACACTATCCACCTCTGCAGGCATTTAGCGTGAAAGCAACCAGCCCAGTGTGATGGCACCCAATCCTGGGAGGAGAACCTAAATGGCAAGACTTTCTTCACTGTTTTCCTCCCCCGGTACAAGTTAACCTGGGCCCCAAAGCTCCCTAGTACTTCTCTTGAGTGGGCCTCACCTTTTGTTTCTGGGTAGGTTCTCAATAGGGCTGTTACCAGCAAGGGGTTCAGTGATGATCTCTGTGGGTACCTGCTACTGGGTGAAGCAAGACATCCCAGAAGATTCCTTTTCCCTGATATAGTCATCGCTGGGTGCCATAACTGGTTTTTTTCTGGAGACTTCTTAGCCAATGCTCACCTGTGAAGACAGCACCCTGCTTGGGTTGTCCAACTGTGATTCTGTCTCTTCTCTCTCTCTCTCTCTCTCTCTCTCTCTCTCTCTCTCTCTCTCTCTCTCTCTCTCTATCTATCTATCTATCTATCTGTCTATTGTAGTTAGAGTTTTCCTGCCTGGCCCACAGTCAGGACAAATCTCTCTCACCTGCCAGTCCCACAGCCGCTCAGACCCGACCAAGTAAACACAGAGACTTATATTGCTTACAAACTGTATGGCCGTGGCAGGCTTCTTGCTAACTGTTCTTATAGCTTAAATTAATCCATTTCTATAAATCTATACCTTGCCACGTGGCTTGTGACTTACCGGCATCTTCACATGCTGTTTGTCATGGCGGCAGCTGGCAGTGACTTTCTTTCCCTTCCTGTTCCCTTAATTCTCCTCTCTGTTAGTTCCGCCTATACTTCCTGCCTGGCCACTGGCCAATCAGTGTTTTATTTATTGACCAATCAGAGCATCCCACAGTAATCTATCTATCTATCTATCTACCTATCTATCTATTTTTTTCAAGTATATAACTCTGCCTTCCTCTGCCCACCCACCCTTCTACAGGTACTCTTTCTTCTCTTCCAGTAGACACTTCCATGGGACCTATTTTAAGGTTTGATCTTCAGGAGAATTCATTTGTGGACTTAGAAAAACTTCTCTGGGAGGACAAAATGCTGCTTCACTCAGGAGACCCATCTACTCTTTCTAGGTTTCAATTTTCATGTGTCTCCCTAAACATCGTTCCCTTAGCTTGCAGTTAAGGAGAAGCACTATCTCCTTTCCCTCAGAGCTGTTCGTGGGAGTCATTGTAGCTGACTGACAACTCACTCTAAAGAATTCTTAGACTTCAGTCATTTTTAGGCTAAGGTACTGAAGTGGCTTTAGCTAGTGCTAAAAATACCAGTTTGTGTCTGTTTTGTCAATATCCGCAAATCCTAAAGGGATGATTTATATTACATCTCTCTTCAAAATAGATGTGTGTCGAGGCTAATTATTTAGTATTTCCTTCTGGATGAGTTTTGATGAAGTAGGAAGAGGATAGCATTTAATAACATACTGTACTCCCAAATTGGAAAATCCAGGAAAAGGAGATGAAAGGAGTCGAGAAGGATATTTTGTTCAGTGCAGCCAGTGCATAAAAATGGCAAGAGAGCCTTGTAATGTGAGACAGTGGCCACTAAGTCTGGAAGGCCAGTTGGAGACGCTCAGAATGAAACCTTTCCATTTCAGACTTGGCAGATCCCGTCAGGCACACCTTTCTTTAAGGTTTATATTTTCCTGTTTATTCAGGTTTAGCCCTGCAAGTATAACATGAAAGTGAAAAGGGGGTGGCCATATGGAGACGCAGAAGCTAAGGACAAAGGACTACCTTTCTATGCTACAAAGGAACCCTCTAAGAGCTTCCAGCCTTGCTTCCTGCAATTTTATACTCATGTTTCCTTGATTTTAGGGTTCTAATTCTGGAGCAAAACTTCTAATCTAAGCAACAACCCAGACAGACCTGGTAGGCAAACTTCTAGGCTATGCTGACCCTCAAGAAGAGACGTAATTTTATTCTTGTCTCCATTTTGTGCTTGAAAAGGAAATGCAAAGTCATTCGTGTTGAGGATGTGGTGAGTTGCAGCATATGACATTGACATTGCAAGATTCCTGTTTATTTGTAGCATATGCGGCTTTATTTGGGAGCTATTTCTTATTTTAGCCAGGTAGAAAATGTATTTAGAATGTATAAAAGCAAAAAGCATTGTTGGACACTGATTATGTATATATTCATCTGCCATAAAAACTTCATTACAGTTACCAATTTGCTAGAAAAGATTCCCTTTGATATGTCTGCATTTGAAATCACTGTTTTCCAGATGGATGGGAAAACCCTAAGTTTTAATTGTCAGAAACAGTTTAAAAGAGCTTGTTTTATAAATTATGTCAAGGATGGAAAAAGTAATGAGAACCATTATCTTAAATTACTCAGTCTATATTACGTTTACTTAGGCATACTAATGTTTCAAAATTGGCCTTGATGTGAACATAATTTCTCATATCTTCAAAAATTCAAGTGCGTTTCCTTGAACCTACTCTGGTGGGGGTTAGCCTTAATTAAGTGATCTACGACTTGGTTGTAGGTCACTTGTTCTCTCTTTTTGTGTGTGTGTTAAGAATTGTGTCAATACCATGGAATTGATTAGTTTATGTCTCAAGGTCATTGAGTCATCTGCGTGGCTAATTTGATGGAGTTTTAAGAGAGCCATTTCTAGCTTTGTCTTTTCCTGTCTTAGAGTTAAAATCCTATTTCAGTGAAGGGACTGTACACATAAAGTGCTGCTCACCCAAGATTGGCCATCGCTCAGCCACACTGAGTATTGTCTGCATCCAGAGCTTTCTCTATAACTATATAAGACAGTCAGCTAATACAGTGTCATTAAATATGCCCTTCCTATTAAGAAATTAAGGTCACTTTCATTCTTTAATGATTATTAATGTTAACTGAGCTATTTTTCATTCGTATAGCCAATTTCCATCCAGTCTAACTTCCAGAGACTCCACTGATAATGCAAATGACTAAATATCCCAGTACAGTCTGCTGTTCACATTAGAATTTTTTGTCTCTTGTAAGACCAATCTTGGAAACTAAATTCATGGATGCTTGTTTCAATAGCATAGACACTAAAACCACACAGATTTCTTCCTTCCTTCCTTCCTTCCTTCCTATCTTCCTTCCTTCCTTCCTCCCTCCCTCCCTCCCTCCCTCCCTCCCTCCCTCCCTCTCTCTCTCTCTCTCTCTCTCTCTCTCTCTCTCTCTCTCTCTCTCTTTCTTTCTTTCTTTCTTTCTTTCTTTCTTTCTTTCTTTCTTTCTTCCTTTGGTTTTTTTCGAGACCGAGTTTCTCTGTGTAGTTTTAGTGCCTGTCCTGGATCTCGCTCTGTAGACCAGGCTGGCCTTGAACTCACAGAGATCCTCCTGGCCCTACCTCCCAAGTGCTGGGCTTAAAGGTGTGCAGCACCACCACCTGACTACACAGATTTCTTTATATATAAAATTATAAAATTCTTACTAAAGCTAATGTGTATTTTATAAAGTTTCATTTAAAGACCACAGTTTAATAGCTGAGGTAGTCCTATGAAACAGCCCATCACTGCTGCTCATCTCTTCCATTTGCTGGTGTTCAGCTCTTGTTTTAAATTTCAGTATTTTTCAGGACACAGAATGGTATTAAAATATGTGTGTTGCTATGCACATCCCCACATACTGAGACACTCAGGGAACAGAGGTAGAATTTTCGTGTTTGAGTTGATGGAGAGAGTTAAGAAAATGGAAGTGGGTGGAGGCGGAAGTTGAAAGACAGAGCTACTTGACACAAAGTCTCAGTAGACCTCCCAGTAGTTCTGGGGCTGGGGGAGCCCTGCAGAGTTGTCTGAAATGGAGGCAAGAGGGTTTTATCTATGCACACCTGCAGTGACCAGCCATTTTTTGACAATGACATCATGAGGTTTGCAGGCAAATGGATGGAACTAGAAAAAAATCATCCCGAGTGAGGTAACCCAGACTCAGAAAGACAAACATGGTATGTATTCACTCATAAGTGGATACTAGATGTAAAGCAAAGGATAACCAGACTGCAACTCACAACTCCTCTTTACTAAGTAAAGAGGACCCTAAGAAAGACACAGGGATTGCCAAGCGACAGACAAATGGATGAGATCTACATGAGCAAACTGGGGGTGGGGTGTAAGGTAATGGAGGACAAGGGTCAGGGGAAAGAGAGCTTAGGGGAGCAGGAGGTCCCAGCTGGATCAGGAACAGAGGGGAGAACAAGGAAAGAGATACCATGATAAATGAAGACCCCAAGGGAATAGAAAGAAACAGAGTGCTAGAGAGGTCCCCAGAAATCCACAAAGATATCTCCGCTATAGACTACTGGCAATGGTTGAGAGAAAGCCTGAGCTGACCTACTCTAGTGATCAGATGGCCAAACACCCTAACTGTCATGATAGAACTCTCATCCAATGACTGATGGAAGCAGATGCAGAGATCCACGGCTAAGCCCCAGGTGGAGCTCCAGGAGTCCAATCGGCGTGAGAGAGGAGGGATTATATGAGCAAGAGATATTGAGACCATGATTGGAAAAAGCACAGGGACAAATAGTCAAACTAGTGGAAACACATGAACTGTGAACCAATAGCTGAGGAGCCTTCATGGAACTGGACCAGGTCCTCTGGGTAAGTGAGACAGTTGATTAGCTTGAACTATCTAGGAGGCCCACAGACAGTGGAACCGGGACCTGTCCTTGGTGCATGAGCTGGCTTTTTGGAACCCAGGGCCTATGCTGAGATACTTTGCTCAGCCTTGGTGTAGGGAGGGGACCTGTCCTTGGTGCATGAGCTGGCTTTTTGGAACCTAGGGCCTAGGCTGAGATACTTTGCTCAGCGTTGGTGTAGGGAGGAGGGGACTAGACCTGCCTCAACTGAATCTACCAGGCTGGGCAGATTCCCCAGGGGAGACTTTGCCTTGGAGGAGGTGGGAATGGGGGGAGGATTGGGGGAGAAGGCTGGGGGCTGGGAGGAGGGAGGACAGGGGAATCTGTGGCTGATGTGTAAAATTAAATTAATTATAAAAAATAAATAAAAAAGAAAAAACAAACCAAACCAAAACAAAAGACATTAAAGAGGATATGAATAAATACATTAGTGAAATCTATGACTACATGAACAATGGAATGAAACGAAGAAAATAGTTCAAGAAATGAAAGTAGAAATGGAATCACTAAAGAAACCTCGAACTGAGGTAAAATTGAAAATGAAATATTTAGGAACTCCAACAAAAAAAACCTCAGAGACAAACCTTACCACAGAATACAAGAGAGAGATGGAAGACAGAATATAAGGTATTAGATAGAAGAAATGGATAGCTCAGCCAAAGAAAATGTTAAATCTAAAAAACAAAGCAAAACAAACAAACAAACAAAAACAACAACCAGGTACAAAACATTCAAGAAATCTGGGACGCTGTGAAAAGATCAAACCTATTAATAATAGTAATAGAGGAAGAAGAATAAACCCAGGTTAAAGGTACAGAAAATATTTCAACAAAAGTCATAGAAGAAAATTTCCCTAGACTACGAAAGAAGCTATCACAGCACAAGAAGCATACAGAACATTAGACTATCAGAAAAGGAATCCCTATGTCATATAATAATCATGACATTAAAAGTGCAAAACAAAGAGTACTAAAAGTTGCAAGGGAAAAAGATTAATATATAGGCATATCTGTTAAAATAACATATGTACATGTATATAATTCTCAAGGAATAAATAAGAATTATTAACAGAAAAAAATAATAAAAACTAATGATATAAATATAACCCAATTTTGTGAGATCAGTTTTGCTGTTTCAACCATAGCTGCCTGGGAACACAAGAGTTCTTCAGAATTGAGATGAGTATTCTGTGAAAATAAACTGAATGTTGTATGTTTCATTGTTTTTGTACTTGTATTATACATATCTCATATACTTAAGTAAAATCTATAAAAGTTTATTTATAAGCTAAATTTCAACTATTTATCTCATCAGTCTATCACTGTCACCTACCATTTGCCTATTCTGTCTGTCATCTGTCATCTGTCTATCTATGTATCATCTATCATCTATTTATCTGTCTACCTGTCTTTATCAATCTATAATTATCTATCATTTATCCATGTATCTATATATTATCTATCTATCTATCTATCTATCTATCTATCTATCTATCTATCTATCTCTATCATCTATCTGTCAATTATCTATTTATCTGCCTATCTCTATCAATCTATCTACATTTCTTATCTAAGTATCTATTATCTATCATCTATCTATATGTATGTATGTATGTATGTATCTATCCATCTATCTATTTTCTATCTATATCTATCAATCATCTGTCTATCTATATGTCTGTCTATCTATTGTATTTATTTCTTATCTATACTTTCTCTCTATCTGTCATCTATCTATCTATCTATCTATCTATCTATCTATCTATCTATCATCTATCTATCTATCTATCAATCTATCTATCTTCATGATCATGATTATTATCTGTTGTCAATTATTCTTCTAATGTATCCATACATCATATTCTTGATGCAGTTCTGTTCCTACAAAGTGGGTTGTTATATATTTCCTAGCACTTTACTGGGCCAAGATGAGCTAGTCCACAAGTTTGTATTGTTTGCTACAAAATCACATTGGGAAAGTGAGTAATTCAGTCTAAAAGGATGGAGTGAGGGATAGAAAGAGGAGAGAAATGAAGACTAAGTTGAAGTCACCGTAGAATTCTGGTTTCTCCTTTTTTCCAACACAAAGAGCTACTTCGTTGTAGAAAATGGGATGATGAAATGTAGTCTTTCAATCTCACATCAGAATTTTTTTGTGTGTGTTACTTTGAAGTAAAAATCTTAAGTTAGAATGCAAAGTAGTAGATTCCATTGTGATATTTTCACAGATATATGTCAGACTTCATCTTTATTCATCCCCCACTGTTTGTGCCTTCTCTCATCCCCTCTTCCCACCTCTGTTGGTCATTTTCCTCTGTCTCAGTCCTACGCTCTGCTTTCATGTTAAATGTATTCCACTAGCTTCTTTTATTTCACTGCCTTCCTTAGTTCTCCTCCTCAGAGTTCCTTTGTTATTTTAATGCCCTGCAAATGCACATCCATGCAAATAAACACAGTCACAAATTTACATCTAAGTCCACAATGGAATTTTGTTCATTCACACAGAAGAAAGAAATCATGACATATTCAGGAAAATGGATGGGGCTGTAGATGATTACAGTAAGTGGAACAAACCAGATTTAGCAGCTATTATCATTCTAATCTAATCACACATTGGGACAAGATGAAGGGACTTAAAAGAAACTCCTCTTCCAGTTCTTCCCATCTCTGCTGCAGCCACATTGCTTGATAACTCCCTGCAGCACCTTTGAGCATGCCCTGCTTTCCTTCATGAGACCGATGCCTTTGTACAGTCAGGCTGACCCGCATTCTTTCTTTAGTGGTTAGTATGGCAGGACCATTTCTCTAAGTTTTCTGGTGACTCTCAGACTTTGTCCTGACCACTGGAGAGCACCATCCCTCTGCGCTTCCTAAATCGCAAGGCTGACTCTTAGGCTTCCCTGTGTCTATGCTGCTGCTGCAGTGTGGCTCTCCACCGTCCAGTGGTGTGGTGGGGTGCAGCACTTGGCACGCCACTGGTAGGCTCTGCCCTCTGCCTTGCTCAGTCCATTTTGAGTTCACAGATCTCACATGTACTCTCCTTACATTGGCTGCTTTTCTCAGGTGGAAATGCATTGTTTAATCATTGCAGAATTGGTAAGACTGAACATATTATGTGTCTAAGGTATTTTTAAATTTAGACTTTAAAAAATTCATGTTTTCTCTAGCCCAAACTGTTTTTGAAATACCTTAAAATGTTTATATGTATATATATATATGTTTGTGAACCATGGGCATGCCTGGTGCCTGTAAAGGATGGAAAATGACATTTGATCTTGTAGAACTGGAATTACAAACAGTTGTGTGCCTCTATGTAGGTGATGGGAATCAAACCCAGGTCATCTGGAATCCAGTGCTCTGGACTGTCAAACCATCTTTTCAGCCCCAATTTTTCCTTTTCTTCCCCTTTTATTCATCTATTTATTCTACATCTGGACCACAGCCCTTCCTCCCATCTTCAATTCCCAGTTCCTCTACCCTATCCCCCCCCCCCCCCCCACCTACCCACCAATTCCCTCCTTTTCTGTCTCCATCCAGCAAAAGGCAGGTCTCTTGTGAGTACCAGTTATCATGGCATATCAAGTTGCAGTAAGACTAAGTACCTCCTCATGCATTAAATTCAGTCCCCATTTTTAAGGCTGATTATAAAAATGGTTTTTAAAAGACAACACAGACACAGAGTCAAGTCAGACAGGTATGAAAATACTGCAACTAAATCCACTATTTTGCTGTAGATTCTTTCCCCCTATTAAAATGTTTCATTATATAGTAACCCCCAGCCAATACCAAAGCTCTTTAAGGGAGAAAACAATGAGTTTTTGCTTCTGTGAGAGTTGAGTCTCATGTTTGTTACAACTAAATAAATGCAAAAATGGATGCTTTCAACTTTCTTCTCTAAACCATAGCTAGATAATTTCAGTTGCAAACAAACTTTTATGATGACTTTGTCCCATATCAAATTAAGCTGAGCAGAATTTAGTAATATGAGGTATTGCTGCCATAGAACAGTCCTTACATGCCCAGGCTTTATTTTTTTTCCCAAATAACCATCTTAATTTTACACAGATTTAAGGACAACTGTTCATTCCCTTACACACCAATATATCTTTGCACCAACAGTCACTGATTCTGCAAATCTAAAGCTAGGCATTGTTTATGTAATGGTGATCAAAGTTGAGATGGCTCTGTCCTAGAATGGAAATGAAAATGTTAAGCTTTATGATATAAAAAAATACATTTCTCATCTGTTGTTGAGTACAAGTTCTTAGGTATGTGATAGGATATAGAAAAGCATGAAGACAGAATAAAAAATATGCTGAGACTCACAGGTATGTAAGAGACGGCCAGGACGTGAGGGAGAAAGGCTGGGGGTGTGGTTCAGTTGATATCATCTTACTTAGCATGCACAAAGCCCTGGATTCAATCCTCCAGATCACATAAATGTGTGCAAATCTATAATCCCAGTATTCAAGGGTGTAGGCAGGAAGATGGTAAGTTCAAGGTCATTCTTGGAAATAGTGAATTTGAGGTTAGACTGGGATTCATAAGACCCTGTCTTGGAGAGAGGGGGGAAGGAAAGAGGGAGAGAAAGAGGAAGGGGTAAGAAGGAGGAGTAAGAAGGGAGGAGAGAAATTGAGAAGAGAGAAAGAAAAATGTGTTTGAGCAGGGACACATGTTGCTAACGTGTCTTCAAGCCTACAGGGGTGTGGAATGGAACACAATTATTGCAGTTTTCCTGGGGTTAGGATTACAAAACAGTGAGTGCAGAGGCTGTCTCTTGTAGGTAGCAGATAAGTCTTGATGTGCTCCATAGCATGGTTAGAGAGTCTGAAGCTCTCACCTTGATAGAAGTGTTAAGATGGGTTCCCAGGGAAATCAGTTATCAAGACCATGGATGTATAGAATCAAAGAAGCTGGTCACCTGACCTCAGCCAGGGTCCATGAATTAGAAAAATGCTGGCTTTATGAGCATATGCCCTCTTGATTCCATGGTGCTAGGAGAAGACATAAGTGTCCAGATGAGCTGTCTGCAAAACATGAGGATGTGGGAGAACATCTGCCTGTGCGTCTGTCAATGGGGTCACCTTTGTAAAGACGATAACTTGTAGTCATCTAATTCTGAGAGCCATTTCGTTATCCATTTCAATAAAAATGGCTTTACCTTTGGTACAGGAGGTGAAATAGACAAAACAAAAAAATTAAAGATTTATTTTTAACTATGTGTATGTGTACCCGTCTGTATGACTACACACCACCTGAGTGCCTGTCTTTGTAGGTTAAAAGAAGGTGTCGAGGCCCCCAGAGCTAGAGTTACAGATAGTTGGAAGCCCCCTGACATGAATGACAGAAAACAAACTCAGGTGGTATATTGTACAGCAAGCGCTCTTTACTGCTGAGACACTTTTCCAGCCCCAGAAGAGCATTGAAAAAGGAAGTTAGTATCTGATATTATGCTTGTTATTTAGTGTAGATTTATATTCATAGAAAGATGTCAAAGACTGTGCTTGATACACATGCTCATATCATGTCCGAGGACACGGATACAATGTGGTTGGGTACACATCATAAGTAATGCAGGTTTCTTGTGTGTTATTTTGCTCTTTCTCTCCTTTTTATTTTTCATATCTCTCTCTTGTCAAAGACTTCAATTTATTCTAACACCATCTACACATATTTTAAAAATTCTCATGCTTGTGCATAAGAGACAACATTTATCCACTCTAGGGCTGGTTGTGGGTTCTGTGAATTTCAGAGAACTATGCTGATTCTATGGGACACAGACCTGGATTTTGTAGGGCAAAATCCCTGTCCTCATGTTGCTTTTAGTTTAGTGTGAGTAACAATTTCCCTCCTCATACTCTGCCTTATCACATCAGGGTAACTGTGTGTGTGTGTGTGTGTGTGTGTGTGTGTGTGTGTGTGTGTGTGTGTTTAAATTTTTTAAAAATTTATTTTACGTATCAATCACATTTTCCCCTCCCTCTTCTCTTAATGAGAAAATTGTTTTTGTCATCTTTTTTTTGAAGCAGATGAAGACCACAGGTAAAGATAGAAAATCTGGGAGCACAAATTCATCCCCTCAATTGCAAAAGGCATTAAGGCCTTGGGAACATTCATTTCAGGAGACAAATATAGTAACTAATAGTTGCTACATAAAGACTGGCATTATTGGTTCATAAACCTTCAAGTTTGAAAAGCTACAGGCATACTCTTTCCACATCTCTTTCAGTGCCACACAGAAGGGATGCTTTGAATATCCTGTGTGTAAATACAATCTTTCTTTACTATGTGGCCATAATTAGTGATTTTTTTGTGATTGTCCTGCTGGGAGAGCCCTGTAGGTTGTTGTTTTAGTGAGTTTCAAACCGCCTGCTTTTAAAGGTAATTTTATTTACTCAGAAAAGGAGAGGAACTTTGATGGTCTGAGATTGCCCGCAGCAGCCTTAATAGTCAGAGTGAGGGTTTAGGTCCCCTGGAAGAGAAATGTGATCATAGGATTGCACCCCTGAGAGGTGATACATCAGTCAAACTGGGATTCATGGGGTAATTGCAGCCTGCGGTAATGTATCTTCAGCCTGTAATGGCTGTTCGATGGGTAAAGATTTCCCCTTGAGGAATGGCAGTGTTTCCTGGACGTCTTTGTCTCTTTCCAGCCTCTAGAGCTGCCTTCCAACAACACACAAAGAAACACGATGTATGACGGTTTTCTGAAGTGATTTGAAAACCGACAAAGAACAAACATACCCTCATGTGTCTTTGGGTGGTTACACAAAGAAAAAAATGAATAAACTAAATAAGCAGATTTAGAGAGAGGGGATTCGGGCACTTTATTCTCCTATAGCAAATAAAAATGAACTTCCTGAAGAGTTTCCTTAGTATAAAAAAAAGGATTTAACATGCTATCTATTGCATAGGTCATTATACTTATTATATTAGTATTCTTTTTGGAGAAAACATGCAAAGATAAGAAATATGTCACAAGAGGAACTGTGGCTTGACCTCATCAGCTTGGGAACTAAACCAAAGATGCTGATAGGCAGGAAGTTCGTTTTTATACGCAAACTGAATTTCTTCCAAGTAGGATCATACCTTTCTTACACATTAAACCCTTTCTTCCAGAAGTTTGCAAATAAGGATGTTTGCCATGGGAGGAGCATTGAGGTGGCTGGCATTGATGCAACCTGCTGTCTTTAAACTGGCCCCTGTATGGTAGCTCTGCCTCTCAACAGGTAACCTGTAAACACAGCCTGGCTGGCAGGAGGCCTCTGTTATTCAGAATATTCCTGTCAGTTTAGGAATTTCACTTGCTCTGTCTGTGTTTAAAATCTTTGCCTATAGCAGCATTCTGAGACTAAATATGTGTGTGTGTGTGTGTGTGTGTGTGTTTCCAATGTTTGTGTGCTTCTAATTATTTGTGCCTCATTAATTCTTTAAGGCTGAAGCTGAGATGACTGTTCTTGCTGCATCCCCTCTGCCATTTCCATGTCTATCCATTATTCTCTTGGGATGTGTGTGAGATTTCATGTTACTGGGATTCATTGACTGTTGATAGACTAGATTCAGGAACTGGCTCAGGCATGGACAGGCATACGAAATTCCTATAACATGGAGATGCTATGCCTTCACTACCTGCAGGGTTACCCGTCTGGTGATAGCATTGAGAATGAATACTGAATAAAGTCTGCCGCTAGGTAAGCCTATGTGTTTGTGTGTGTGTGTGGTTCTTGACTATTTGAACTCCTAGTCCCAACAAGAAATACTCATGCAAAAAGAACCTTGTGTCCAGGGAGTGGGTGGGGAGATCAAAGAACTGAAGGGAAGGTAAGCCACTTGTAAAGTGAAATTGCATTATTTTGCTCAGGGCAAAGATGGCATCAGTTGCTTTAGTTACTAAAGCATTTGGGTTAATTATTAAAACCCAAGAAGGAAGACTCTATTGCTCATTATCTACCATGACCTATCTAGGTTTTGTTCATCTCTTTCTTGGCTGCACATAAATTTAGCTTTTGATGATGAATGCCTTTGAATGGGCCAAGGTGGTCATAGATATGCAAACTGCCTGGTTCTGTTTGTCTGTTGGGATCTTGGTTTCATAAGAGACAGGACTTGTAAGTCAAACACACCCTGGGAGGTCACGTACTATGACTTTGGAAAGACTGTGATTTGTCAGTGAAAGCTCAAATGTAAGCACACACAGTCATTCTTCCTATAGTCTTCAAATCAATTTATCTTCTTTCTTTATTGGCATGTTTAAATTAAGACATTATTATAAATAGCTTGTAAATAAAAAAGATCCTTCATGGAAATTACTTCTAAACAGCAATTTTTAAATTTAAAAATTTGAAAAATTTACATCTTTGTACAAAAACAAGAATGGTGAAAGCTGCTATACCAACTGGTGAAGATGACAGACTTACATTTAAGATGATATTATTACATAGCTGGTAATAAATTAGACAATTACTTTTTATGTTGCAGTTTTCCCACACAATTTACTGCTGAGACTTCATATTGCAATTTGAGAAAAGTGTAGAAATTCTGGATTTTTCTGACATCAATCTAGGAATTTACTTGTGAAGACCAGAGCAGAATCAGAATGTTAGAAGACAGAGGCAGGGCAAGAAAACAGAATGTCTTCCTTTTAGAAGCTTAAAAACATCTTTCCTGTGCTGTGAATGTAAGGTTTTCTTGTTGATATCCCTTGCCCCCAGTAGCTAACTTTAGTAGCAAATACTGTAGGTTCTATCATTAAACCAGCATAATACAGTTTCTATAGCTCCATCAGTGGTACTGAAGTTATAGGAAAAAAGGCTCAGCTCTCTCAGTATCAACTCACTAGGCTCAGCTACTTGTCCCAATTTGCCAACTACAGAGATGAGTAACATCAAAAGTACAGAGAAAGGAGATTTTAATTAATGTGACCACACTGGAAAATACAGATACAGTGACCCACTGATGTGAAATTTGTCATCTAGACACTAACATGAACTTTTGGTTTAAACAAAGGAAGGACTGGAGCCAGGACAAGAGAGATGTGGATTCAGCAGTCTTGATCAAACTGCAGTCTGGCTGATCATTGTCTTAGTTCTGATTATACATATTGTTTGGAAAGTCCTTATTGCTGGAGGGGACAAGACTGGTCTGATGAGATGACTACTCCTGCTGGGGAAGAGTGTCTGCCAAACTCTGCTGTTCCTGGGATTCCAGGTGACTGCAGATTTAGGATAATGTCTGGAAATGTCCAGGTGCCTCTTGGAGATCCCAAACAAAACACTGTAAAAGCTGATAGTAAGATACCTCAGTTGTTCTTATCTTTGTGCCTTTAGATTTGAAGAGTGATAAGACAGCAGCATCACCAGTGTGTAGACAGACATTCTTTGAATAGTTAAAATGCCTACATGTAGAGAGAAGTAAGAGTCTAATCCAGAGTGCCAGAGATAGAGAGAAATAGAGGCAGATATGTCAGGCCTTGGCCTGCTTCCAGTCACCTTATAATGAAAAGCTGGTGCTCTTTAGCAAAAGCACTTTCTAAGTGCCTGACATGGATGAACAAGTGAACTAGGTTCTTGTAGTAGTCTATCTACTTTCACACTGGCTTTGGACATCGCTTCTTGTACCAAAGATGGTGTTATAACTGTTTCCCAACCAATGGAAGCCTCCCAAGGCCCGGCTGATCACCCAGAAGATAAAATGCCAATTCCTTCTCTAGCTCCTGTGCCGGCACCTAGATTTCTCTAATGCCCACAGTGAGTGGTCCGTCCCTTTTACTCACGTTGCTGTGCAATACTCTTTTCTGATGTAGGTCTTGAGCTGTTATTTGCTCTACCAAGGAGAATAACACAGAACTGGTGGGGCATTATTCCATGTCCAGGTTATAAATGACTACCACTTCCATTTTGTTAGAAGATACATGGCTTGATTTCATGAAGCAAATTTCCATGTTGAAGACAAGGAGTTGAAGGCAGCCCTTGGCCCTCCACACTAAGAACTCAGAAACAGAATTGGAATCTTAACAACCACTAGGTGAAAGTGCCTGGAGGTGAGTTCTCAGAAAATGTGCTTTTGGATGATGGCAGCTTTGATCTTACCTTGGCTGTAGAATGAAGGAGAGCATGGGAGTGAAAAATTATGAGTCAAGACAGACCAGATGGAGAGCCTCTGAACTAAGTAACCCAGTCCATCTGCACCAGGACCTACACCACTGTGACATAATGTTTCAAAGCCTCTGAATTTTGGAGCCTTTTGTTACACAACAGTAGGTAACTAATTCGTGGGCCTACTGGTCCTGGCGATTTCTTAGACTTCGCCTTCTGTCATTTGAGTAGTTTTCTCCAGCAACTCTTCTTTCTTTCTCCAATCTGGGAAGCTTCATACAGCCCTATGGCCATTGTTCTTGCTGTTTGCAGTGTTTTTTAGAATGCTCTAGCTCCAGCCTTGGTTCCCTCACCTTCCTAGGTCTGCTTTGGTTCTTACATTTGTAGAGAAGATTGGCTGGTCTCCCTCCCTATGGGAGCGACAGCCACTGGCTCCTCCCACCTTTGTTTTGTGTCCTTTTGTCCTGAATGATTTAACTCCCAAAGTTTATGCATTTCTTGTCAGCTTTCCAGTTGTCTGCCCCTGTAAGCTCTGGAGTTTGATATGGACAGACAGGCACTAATGAAAATTTTGTTGAATGGTTGGTGTCTCCTCATCTGTATATGATGATATTGGAGTAATGTAGTTAAATCACATATATAACTGTAGCTAGAGTTTTCCTGCCTGGCCCACAGTCAGGACAAATCTCTCTCACCCGCCAGTCCCACAGCCACTCAGACCCAACCAAATAAACACAGAGACTTATATTGCTTACAAACTGTATGGCCGTGGCAGGCTTCTTGCTAACTGTTCTTTTTTTTTTTTTTTTTTTTTTAAGCCTACAGCACCCGGTATTCCCAGGCGGTCTCCCATCCAAGTACTAACCAGGCCTGACCCTGCTTAGCTTCCGAGATCAGACGAGATCGGGCGCGTTCAGGGTGGTATGGCCGTAGACGCTAACTGTTCTTATATCTTAAATTAATCCATTTCTATAAATCTATACCTTGCCACATGGCTCATGGCTTACCGGCATCTTCACATGCTGTTTGTCATGGCGGTGGCTGGCAGTGTCTCTCTGACTCAGCCTTCCACTTCCCAGCTTTATTCTCCTCCTTGTCCCGCCTATACTTCCTGCCTAGCCAATGGCCAATCAGTGTTTTATTTATTGACAAATCAGCAACACATTTGCCATACAGAACATCCCACAGCATATAACCAAACTTCTTATTCTATAACAGATAGTGACTGATATTAAAGCTAAGAAATGAAAATGAGATTTGGACAAATGAGATGTTTAGAAGATTTTGAAAGAATGTGTGTGGTAAGGTCATGGTAGGATTGTCATGAAACAGGCAAGCACTGTTTGGGCCAATGATACCTTGCAAATTAGGATGACTGATAGAAATGCTGTACTCTGTGCATCCCAGTGAAGATGCTACAACCCACCTGTGGCTACAGACTCCTTGAAATATATCTACTGGAGAAACAAACTTAAATTGCATTTCATTATGTTAAATTTAATAATAATGATTTTAAAGCATGCTTTTAGAGATTGACGAAATTTTGTCTTTAGTACTATGGTTCCAGAGTTTGAGGTTTGATCTTTACAACCTACTTCCACATTAAAGGTAAACACAATGTACAATGGGATAGCCAGGTCTGCTGATGTCAGAGATGTTAATTGACAGGAGAAGATACATCCTTCCAGGACCTGCTTTGGATTTATATACAAAATAAAAAGTAGAATTTTATTCTTTAAATTGAACAATATAATACCGTAGAATTCTTCTCTTTGGAACTAATTAAGTGCCCTGATATATTTATGGCAATTTTTAATGCATTGCAAATTTTGTTATCTCCTCCCTTAGCTTATTTTTTCCCTGTATTTCACATTCTCAGAGTGGTGACTTGGAGCTCAAGCAAAAAGTCAGGCTCAGTCCTCTGCTGTGCCCAGTCCATGTGGGTCACCATCTGAGAGTATCACTGCAGAAGACCTGAACCTCACAGCATCCAGCTCCTTGGTATTTTCTTTGACTCTGATGTTTCAGTTACATGAAATGTGAGCAGTCAAGGCTCTGGATTTCCTTCTTCTCCTTCCGCTTTGCTTTACAGAAAATCTGGACTACCTTTGGCAAGTCAGAAATGCAATCTATCTGCTCTTTGTAACAAAGGAAATTCCCCACAGCCTGGATCCTTGTTTATCTCACCAGTTTCTTAAAGAAACCAAGTGCCTAGATTTGCTGTCTTTGCTGGGATTATTGAAGGTTATATTCATTCCTGGGATTGACAGCAATGACCCTAGAAATCTTGCATCTACTTTAGTTTTTCTTTGACACAGCAAAGGCTGCAAGGCAATGTTTTCTCTACGTTTTGAAATGGGAAACGTGGTTTAAACTTAGGCTCTGCTAGACATTTATCTTCCACCCTAACAGCTCCTGCTGCCTTAATGAATGGTCTTGCCTTAGATGTCAACCCACTGAGAGGGTTTCATCGACCACTCTGCAGTACCACATTTTCATATGTGAAGCATAACTCTTGCTAATATCTGAAGTGATGAACTTTATTATTTTCTGGGTGCATTAGCTGCCCTATCCACACATTTATAAGGATATAAACTTCTTAAGGATAGATATATTCCCTATTTTGTTTATTTTTTATCTGCAGTGACAGGAATCTTGTCAGCACACGGTAAGAGTGTTCTATAAATAACTGTTGTCTAACTCCCTGGAACACTCTTAAGTTAATCAGAGGCCACGGGCTTTTCCCATAACATATAACTATTTGCTGAAGTTATGAACTTTTCCACCTATCAAGTGTAGCACCTTGGCTATTATAGAGGCTGTATTTTCTCCTAGACACATTGTGAGTGGTTAAGGGAAATGTAGATAGACCATTTGTCACTCTGAATCTAGATTAAACATTCCGGCAAAGATTTCCACAGCTTGCCACAAATCTCCCTTAAATATCTCCCTGGGTGTCATTAGAATTGGTTGTTCAAGACAGATCTGAATCCAATTTCAACCTGGGCAGAGAGATTTAGACTTTTTGCTTGGTGTCTGTATGCAATGTTTTTGGAATACAAATCTCCTTTTTGTTTTTCTCTGTACATTATAGAAGACCACAGAGTAGCTTTGGATTGTACTTGGTAATTAAATACTTTTATTATGTAGCCCTTGCTAGCATAAGTAGAGATCTTGTTTAATAAGCAAAACAAAAACAAAATCGAAGACAAATCAGGAATATTTCTCTTGCTTTTTACTAGTGCAGGCAAAGAGACATTTTTGCTGAGGTGGGCACACAGCTCCTCAAGGCTCTGGGGGAATTAGAAGCATTTTTAGCAATACGCTGGATGACTGCCACTCACAGAAAATGTCAAGGATTTGTTGCTGAAAACGTCATGCCTACAAAGAGAAAGTTGCTCCAAGGAACCAAGTGATCCACTAGCAGAATGTCTCAGAACCAGCCTCAGTGGTAACAGACACCTCTTATCCTGGCATTAACTGATGCCCTTCAAAGAGATGCTTATTCTTAGAAGTCCCCAAACTGTACTGATTCCTCCAGGTCATCAGTTCCCCGTCAGTTCTCAGGATAGTTTTCAGTGATCTCAGGCTTCAGGGGTTTGCACAAAGGAGACACAAACCTCTTTTCTCATTAAAAGATTACATAGGTTCAGAAGACCATGTGTGGGGACCATTTGATGGTTAATTTATGAACCACCATCATAAATAAGATCCAGAGGTCTATCTTCTACTCTTTCTACAAGTGATGATGGCATCCTGTGAGCAGCAAATCTGTTTTGTTACTGTGTTTATGAAGAATTAAAAGGAGGTTCTCAATTTGTAAAGGCATTTTTTATGACATATTTACAAATTTGAGCTAAACTTGTTTTGGTAGACAAGAATCTTGGAGGTATAGTGAAGATAGGCATAAATTTAAAGTTAGTCCAATATGGATCTGCATTGTCCCATTTATGTATTGTTAGATAAATTATACTTCTTTGTGGCTGTTTCCTTTTGGAAATAGGGTGTATGGGGAATGATGAATGGCACATTATTTTTTTAAAAAAATGCTTTTTTATCTGTGTGTGAGTGTGCAAGTGTGCATGCATTTGTGTGTGTGTGTGTGTGTGTGTGTGTGTGTGTGTGTGTGTGTGTGTGTATGCTGGGTATTGAATTGAGGTCCCCATGCTGGCTTAGCAAACCCTTTACAAACTAAAATATTTCGTCATCCCCTGGCACATGACTTTTAACTCAAACAATTGTATTTGTTGTATAATGCAAACTGATACCCAGAGAACGGAATACAAGTGTGCCAGACAGAGGTTGGAACCCCATCCACACGGTAGGAAACATGTTGAGTGCTTTATTAGAAAACTTACTTATAGGCAGCCTGTATAGAAAAGTCAGCTTGATAGGAAAAGGCCGTTTAAATACTTGGTCATCAGTTAAGGAGGGGACACTAGCTTTGTTTCCAAGGTGCTCACCCAGATTATCATAGCAGGAGCACTGATATTTGATGGACAGGCTACTTGATTGCTAAAAGAAAAAAAATGAAAGGAATTTATTTTACCAGAGCAGCAGAGTATAATTTAATTTTTTAAATAGCTAATCAAGTTCCCCCCCCCCTTTTTGGCTGTAAAGATTGGTTTAGAAAAATCCCAGCGAAAGATGAGAACTCCAAGGAATGCTCGGCAAAGAACCAAATCTGACCCAGTGAAATAAAAGAGAAAGTTTACTTAGAATTTTGTGGAAAGGCGTAATTTCCATCTTGAAATGAATCCTGCAAGAGAAAAAACACCCTTCATTTCCCCTGAGCCTGATGCAGTTGGATGACCCACAAACGTTGAGTTCCGATCTTTGGGCCCAAGGATAAAAGTGGGAGAGCAGAAGACATTTGGACCACTGCTCTGCCTCGCATTTTTGAAAGTTGCCCACACGAATCTTGATGTGGATTTCTTTGCATTAATTTTGTTTATGGTTCCATTTGTTTCTTGATTGCACAGATATGGTTTTGGTTATTTTGGTACCTTTGAATACTTTTTTCTTCTTCATTGAGAACTTATTTTTGTGATATAAACTTTAGATTATCCTTTATGCAGTCACACAGGTTCCCCCAGATCCATATTTTTCCCAACACGTGTATTTTTTTCTCCTTTCCTGGATCCACTAACTTACATTGCCTTACACACTCTACATGTATCTTTTCTTTCTTCTCTCAGGTCCACCCAACTGAGATGCTTGCTATCATATTCTCACTTTAAAATGGCCGTTTGGCTTTGCTTCTTTCTCATTTTATTTCTTTGCAGGAACTTGTTTTTTATTTATTTATTTATTTTTGAATGTGCTTGTCAATTGCTCTTGAAACCATTTTTTTTTTTGAAGGCTGTGTGGAAATGAGTCTCAAATAATTCTATTATCTCTGTAAAGTAAGTGTTTTTGCGACTTCCAGGTAATGGCTGGTTCTCAGATGTTCCCTTTAGGCTTCCCTCCTTTCAGTCCAGGGAGTGAGGCTTATGCTTAGTGTGGACGGAAGACAGGTCTCCCATCTGCCTGCACTGAACCTGTGGGGTTGCAGTGACTTCCTCAGGCTCTGAGAAGGCAGGAGTCTTCGTCCTCCATCTGCTCTTTACTGACACTGTTGGGAGAGGGGCCACAGGGTTTTCTCTTGAGGTTTTTAACTGGATCAGAATGCTTCCTGTTTAAAGGTTTTTGCCTTGCCAGACTGTAGCTAGAGTTTTCCTGCCTGACCCACAGTCAGGACAAATCTCTATCACCTGCCAGTCCCACAGCCGCTCAGACCAGACCAAGTATACACAGAGACTTATATTGCTTACAAACTGTATGGCCGTGGCAGGCTTCTTGTTAACTGTTCTTACAGCTTAAATTAATCCATTTCTATAAATCTATACCTTGCCCCGTGGCTTGTGGTTTACCGGCATCTTCACATGCTGTTTCTCATCGTGGCGGCTGGCAGTATCTCTGACTCAGCCTTCCACTTCCCAGCTTTATTCTCCTCCTTGTCCCACCTATACTTCCTGCCTGGCCACTGGCCAATCAGTGATTTATTTACCAACCAATCAGAGCAACACATTTGCCGTACAGAACATCCCACAGCACCAAACTGTATCATTCATCTTTAGCAAAGGAAGGCTATCTTTTTTGGAGCTTTAAAAATATCTTCATCAATTGGTCTGTTCATGGTATCAGATGTAGTCTTTGATGTTCGATGTCGGGGCTCTAGAAGGCACCTAAGAGAGAGTGAGTGAACACACGTGTAGGGTGGTACCACCTGTCTCCACTTCCTTGGCTTCCAGGTCTTCAAAATTAAAGTTGGTTTCGTGGATGGTGGTGAAGGCTGTCAGTCTACTCAGTGGAGGAAGAGAGGAAAACACATTTACTACTTTTCTAGGAGTAAATCTTTTCAGATGTCAATTTTACTTTTTCTTTAGAAAACATTTATCATGGCTGTAGAGGCCGCTCAGCAGTCGAGACAGAGCACTGGCTGCTTTTCCAAGGAGCCAGGCTTGGTCCTCAGTACCCACTTGGCAGCTGACCACTACTGAAACTCTAGTCCCAGGGACTCTGATGCCCTCTTTCGGTCTCTGTCTTCATATAACTAGTGCACAGACATACATGAAGACAAATACTCATATACACTAAATAAAATAAAGAACTATTAAACATTTAGAATTAGAATAAACTCTACCAGAAGAGGAATGCCAAATCAGATAGGATCAAACATCACTTTTCTCTCTAAAATTCTGTCACTCTTATATTAACAGCATTTGTTAAATAAGATGTACTATTTAACAAATTTAATAATGAAATGACAAAATTATTTTCATCTGCATTACTCACTCTTGCACTGTCCTTAGTAAATGCCTAACAAAAGCAACTTAAAGGAGAAAAAAAGGTTTGATTTGGCTTACAGTTTGAGATTCTTGTCTGTCTTGGAGAGAAGCATGGTGGCAGGAAGTCAATGAAAAAACTGATTGCGTTGTATCCTTGGTCAGGGAACAGAGATGGGATCAGTGCTTAAGCTCAGCTGACTTTTTCTTTTTTATTCAGTCTGGGATTCTGGTCTAGGGAATGGTACTGGGTCTCTCCACCTCAGCTGACCTAATCTAGGTATTACTTCACAGACATACCATGAGGATCCTGGGTTCTGTCAACTTGCTGGTCAATACAAAGAGTCATATTCTCAGAGGCTGCAGGTGACAATTTACCACAGACTTTGCTATAGTTAGTATTATGCTTAGATATTTCTGAATTGTCTTCTCTGTACCCTGATCTTTTTGTGTGGCTTTTAATGATAAACATGTTTTAACTATGATTTTACTACTTGGAAAGTTTACTTTATCATCATTCTTTTATTTTCAGAAATTTCCTGAATGTTCTTGCATTTTTTTTCATATGAGCTTTAGAATAGTGTTGCATCCCACATCCCCCTGTTCATCTATTTATTTTACACCCTGACCTCAGCCTCCCCCATCCCAGTACTTTTCCTCCATTTCCTCCCTCCCATCCTCCAATCCCCTTCTCTTCGTCTCTGTTCAGAAAAGGGCAGGTCTCTTATGAGTATCAATAAAACATGGCATATCAAGTTGCAAATACTGCATTTTTAAAAGTAAAACTTTGTTGAATAACAAGTAACAAACATTGAATACATTAACACATTATAGGATAAATGATCTAGTTAAAAATAGTCTCCTAATGGGAGAGCATAGTATTAATTTTCATTTATCATGTTTACTTTTAAGTCTTAGGGGAGTGCTAATATCTTATTCTTAGTGCCCTCTCATTGTATAATTAAAATTATTTTAGAAGCTATTTCATTCTTTCTTTTTTTCTTTCTTTCTTTCTTTTTTTTTTTTCAGAGCTGAGGACTGAACCCAGGGCCTTGCGCTTGCTAGGCAAGTGCTCTACCACTGAGCTAAATCCCCAACCCCTATTTCATTCTTTCTTAATGCTGATATACATGAGACATTGTCTACTATTATTTCTATAGATGTTGCTTTGTGAAGGAAATGCATTGATTTCCTTATTAATTTGGTTACAAGTCGAATGAATTCTAACACTTTTTCAGCTATAATAATCAATTACATTATAAGTGAACAATAGATTATTCCTCCTGTTTATTTTTTATAACTCCTATTTTGTAGCTTGCAGTTAACATTTTAAGAATAATCTTAGTTAATAAAGGAAATAATGCTAAGCCTTTGCCTATAATAAAATACTACTAATATTCAATAATTAAGCATGAATTTGGAACATGGCTCAGGATGTAGAAAGTTTAAAAGAAAATCATCTATTTGTAATTTATTAGAAACACAAAAATGTCAAAATATAATCCAATACTTTACTTACTGGAAAATATATTCGAAGAATATTATTGAATGCTCTTTTGGGAACAAGGATGAAATCACATGACCTTTCCTCCTTCTTTAATACATGGGTACCATATTTATTATTATTGTTAAACCATTTTCCATGATTGAAGCAAAATCTCATTTAGTCGTCCAAGAGTTTTTTTTCTGTTATTTTTTAAATGGTGACAAATCAGTTCATTAAAGTTCTAGAATTTTGCATTGATTGTATATGAGGAAACTGGTCCACAGGACAGTCTTGGGTTCTGTGTGCTTTATATTTATTGGTAACAGAATTTTTTGTGTTTTATGGAAAAAAATTGAAGCCTTCTCTTCTTTCCGATTAACATAGGATAATTTAAAAGTGTTTGAAATGACTGTTTGTTAATATATAGTTTTCTGTGAATTCTAATCTGGTATTTTTTGTTTTCACTCATTATTATATTTTATATTATATTTACATACACATTTTATTTTTGTTTTAGAGACAGATTCTCACACTGTAGCCACAGATGGTCCAGAACTCACTTTGTAGACCAGGCTGGTATTGAACTCATGGCTATCCTCCAGCCTTAAATTTTGAATGCAGGGATTACAGGTATGCACCACCAAACTTAGCTGCTAACAGTTTTTTTAAATGTGTTATTTGAGAAATTTGTACATGAATATGCTGTGGGATGTTCTGTATGGCAAATGTGTTGCTAATTAGTCAATAAATAAAACACTGATTGGCCATTGGCTAGGCAGCAAGTGTAGGCGGGACAAGGAGGAGAATAAAGCTGGGAAGTGGAAGGCTGAGTCAGAGAGACACTGCCAGCTGCCACGATGAGAAACAGCATGTGAAGATGCCGGTAAGCCACGAGCCATGTGGCAAGGTATAGATTAATGGAAATGGATTAATTTAAGCTGTAAGAACATTTAGCAAGAAGCTTGCCACGGCCATACAGTTTGTAAGCAATATAAGTCTCTGTGTTTACTTGGTCAGGTTTGAGTGGCTGTGGGACTGTCAGGTGATAGAGATTTGTCCTGACTGTGAGCCAGGCAGGAAAACTCAAGCTACATGAATATAATATGTTTTGATCAAAATCTCTCACTCATTCTTCTCCCAGCTAAATAGCTCAGTTGGAAAAACCATTTTTTTTTTTTTTTAAATTTCAAGACAAGGTTTCTCTGTATAGGCCTAGCTATCCTAGCACTCACTCTGTAGAGCAGACTGGCCTCGAACTCAGAGATCTGCCTGTCTCTGCCTCTCCTGAGTGCTGGGATTAAAAGCATGTGCCACCATCGCCCAGACAACAGTTCTTAAACTGCAACTGGTAACGCTTATATTGAAAGTAATCTGTGTGAGGGTTAGTGTTAGTAGTTTAATTAATATTTAATATGTCCTAAAGACATGTATTCAACTTTCCAAGTCTGTATAATGTTATTTGACTGCTTAAACATGACTTGAACATGGATAACAACAGTAGACACACTAATGTGTACAGGAGAAAGCCCAGGAGGTCTCAACCCTACGCAAAGGCCCACAGGTAACTAATGAATACAGAGAGAGGAAGAAATGACCTTTTTCAGTGTAGAACTCACCAATTGGTTCTCCAATACCAAATAGTCATCCCTAAAAAGTTTGAACTTTTTTTCAATAACTTTCTGTTCTCCTTGTGTTTTAAGATTTATTTGAGTGGGCCTGAGCAACAAACAATATTTAAAAATTTGGTCTGAATCTGTGAGGATTTGAAGATTGTCTTTGTCCTTCTGTCCTTCCTCTTTCTTTTGATTGTTTAGAGTACTGTAGTAGTTTCTGTAATTTATGTTTTACATGAACCTGTGCTTGAATTTATTGACTATTCTTGTCATGTTCATTCATTCATTTATTCATTTCTACTAAAATATAATTTACTTTCTTTTCAACATCTTACTGTAAATTCTTTTATAACTTTTGTAATTCATTTAAATGTTTTATTTTATTTTTGAAGCTAATAAAAGTAACTGAAGCCACATACCTTGTGTGCCTTGAAATTTGCTGTTTTTTTTGTTTGTTTGTAATTCTTTATTCATCTTACATACCAATCACAGATCCTCCTCTCTTCTCTCCTCTTGCTCCTCCAGCCTTCCCTCCCCAAACATATCCCTCATTCCCTCTTCCAACAAGGTAAGGCCTCCCATGGGGAGTCAGCAGAGCCTGGCACATTCAGTAGAGGCAAGTCTAAGCCCCTACCCCCTGTATCAAGGCTGTGTAAGGTGTCACACCATAGGTAGTGGGCTTCAAAAAGCCAGCTCATGTACCAGGGATGGATCTTGATCCTACTGCCAAGGACCCCTTAAACAGATCAAGCTATACAACTGTCTGGCTTATACGGAGGGCCTAGTCCAGTCCGATGGGGGCTCCACAGGTATTGGTCCGCAGTTCCTGAGTTCCCACTAGTTTGTTTGGTTGTCTCTGCATGTTTCCCCATTATGATCTTGATGCCCCTTGCTCATAGAATCCCTCTTCTCTCTCTTCCACTGGCCTCTTGGAGCTCGGCCTGGTGCTTGGCTGTCAGTCTCTCTATTTGCTTCCATCAGTTCCTGGATGAAGGTTCTATGACGACAGGGTATTCACCAATCTGATCACTAGTCTACCAATTAAAACTCTTATCAATTGTGTATAACCATCACTCAGATGAAAGAAGAAATGTAGATCTAAGTGGTGGTTATACTGAATTGATAAGAGTTTTAATTGGTAGACTTTTCTTTTCTTCTAAGCATATCTGATTATGCTGTGTTTTTGATAAGAGAAAGCTTTCTCTTTGATTTATGTATTTTAGAATTAAGACCCAACACACAGAACTTTGGGTTATTGTCTCTAGGAACTAAAGTTTTTGTTTTTTGAGTGGTTTTAGAGATTGAAAACAGGTGCCTGAGAGATGGCTTAATGGTTTAGTCCACTTGCTGCTCTTCCAGAAGACCTGAGTTCTGTTTGAGGCATCCACACCAGAAGTCTCACAATTTCCTGTAACTTTATTTCCAGGGGATCTGATACCCTCTTCTGTCCTTTGCACATATGTGTGCATGCTCTCACACAGTTACACACACACACACACACACACACACACAGAGAGAGAGAGTGAGAGTGAGAGAGAGAGAGAGAGAGAGAGAGAGAGAGAGAGAGAGAGAAAATAGAGGCTGAAAATATATTGACCAAACAAATAAACATGGCAGAAACATGAATTAGTGAATTGCTTACTAAACATTTTACATGTCACTGAATTCTTAGAAAAAACAATGTAACAATCACAGGGACATTGCCTTTTAGTGTGTAATTTTAGTCCTAACACTCAAGAGGTGGAGAAAGCTAGATTTGAGGTTTGAAGAGGCAGTCTTTATTATCCAGTGCTTTTTGCCTCTCTGATTTATCTATCTACTACCTATCCTCTATCTCCCTCTCCCTCCCTCCCTCCCTTCCTCCTTCCCACCCTTCTCTCTCTCTCTCTCTCTCTCTCTCTCTCTCTCTCTCTCTCTCTCTCTCTCTAACCTACACATTTATCAACTATGACTGTCTTAGTTACTGTTCTGTTGTTGTGATGAAAATCCATGACCAAGGCAACTTATAATAGAAAACATTTAGTTGTGGGCTTTCCTATGTTTCTGAGGGTTAATCTATGATCATCAGGGAAGGGAGCATGGCAGCAGGCAGGCAGGCAGACATGGTGCTGGAGCAGAGGCTGAGAGCTTATATCCGGATCTGCAGACAAGAGGCAAAGGGAGCGAGAGACTGGGGCTGGTGTGTGCTTTTGTAACCTCAAAGCCCATGCCCTGTGATACATCTCTTTCAACAAGACCACACTCCCTCATCATTCCTACTAGCCCATTTATTGGGAAGCAAACACTCAAATACATGAGACTATGGGGGCCATTCTCATTCAAACCACCACAATGACCTACATTTATGTTTGTCTATCAATCCATCTATCCATCCATTGATCCATTGATTGATCAATCCATCCATCCATCCTTCCATCCATCCATCCATCCATCCATCCATCCATCCATCCATCCATCCATCTATCTACATATCCATCTACATATCTATCTATCTATCTATCTATCTATCTATCTATCTATCTATCTATCTATCTATCTATCATCTATCTAGATATCATCTTCTGTCTGTCATTCATCTATGTACCAATAAAATCTCTGTATTTCTTTGTTTTCCTTTTTCTAATTTTGGCCTTTCTCTTTTAATTTACTTTCCATCAGTCTTTATCTCCTGGTGCACTTTTGTTCATTTCCCACGATTATTTGGGTGGTGATGGGAACTGTATGAAGCGGGGCTATGTTGGAGGAGATATGTCTTGGAGGGAAATTATAACTTCCCTTCTTCCATAGCTCCCATTGTTCACCATGAGGGGTGAACATCTAACACGCTGGTTGCCATCATATTCTACCTCTGCTCATCCCAAAGCAATTAACCTGATCCTGCACCGAATCATAACCTTGAAAACTGTAAGTCAAGCAAACCTTCCCTTTATAAAGTTGATTTTTCTCAGGTATTTTAGAACAGATCCAGGGAGCTTTCTATCACAGGTTATATCTTGAGAGTTTAAGCAAAGTGTCAGAAATGTTGTATAGGGAAATAGCAAAGAATCAGGAAGGTGGAGGGAACACAGAATTCACAATTTATATTAGAAGGAGCTGAGGTTTCATCATGTCAAGGTACTGAGGTGGAGATTTACTGACAGGTTAATTTTCTTCTAAGTTTAGCTGGTATAGTTCTGCCTGAAGGAGAGAAGTGAATTAGGTTATAAATACCGAGAGGAAAGGGAGTAAGCAACTGGGTAAGGGAAATCATTGAAAATGGAAAGGATGCTGGATAGGTACTCTCAGTGATGGAGAACTGCCCTGTGTATCACCAGAGAGAATGTATCATCTGAGAGGCAGGCTGTGTCTCCCCTTCCCATACTTGTGTCTACTCTGAACAACTCTACCTTCTTTGATGGTTCTACTGTCAGTGTCTTTCTGCTCTTGTTTTGCATTTCAGTTTAAATCACTCCTGGCCAGACGGTCATAATGTATCATCCTTGGGAAAAATAGGCTGAATTATTTACTGATTACTGATTAGCACTATCCCTTACATCAAACATAGTTTCTGGTTCTTTCATTTTCTGTTTATTTATTTTTCAGGGGGAGGGATGCAGGGAGGCTCTGGCAACACAGCTGGGGCTGGCGTGAGTGACAATTCTTCCGGTTCTGCTTCCAGAGTATTGGGATTACCGATATGTACCTTACACTTGACCGAGAAAATATCTGCTAATGAATTTTAGGAATTGTATAATGTGTGGAAAGTGGATCAGAAAAAAAAGGGAGTTTGAATGCTAGAGAAAAGGGGCATTGTGAATTCTTAAAGGGATAGCATTGGCGTTGTTGTTTATAATTGTATAAATCAGGAAACATTCATGTTAATTAAAAACTTGTCATTTCTTTGCAATTAGCACTAATTTTGTGGTCACAGGTGTCATGTTTTGCATTTATGAGCTAGATAATAAACCACTACAATTTGATTGTTGTACTAATTATTGCTTGCCCCAATTCATCAACCTTATGGATCCTTCAAATGCGCCTGTCTGATCATGCCTTGTCACTTTGAGTGAGGGAGGGAAGAGTAATTGCCTTGTTTCAATCTCTTATCACCAATCAGCAGGACCCACTTTGAAGCAAGTTACAAAATTTTGAACAACAAAATGTCATGATTGGAAGTGCAAGATGCCAGTTAAATTCCTCTTCCGGCTGTCCTTAATCGATCTGTCTAGAAATGGCGTGTTCTGTTGCTTAATACACCACTATGACTTTGCTGACAGCTGTTAAATGTGGTGTAATCAATTGTGAGTGTGAAACTTTGAGTCTCCCTCCATCTACCAAAGAGTTCCTTGATTGTGGTGCTATGCTTCATAAATTTATCACACTATATAATTAGCTGTCAAAATGAGTGAACTCTTTTGTTTATTAAAAATAAAGTTTTCCTGTATACTATATTCTGATCATGGTTTACCCTCCCTAATTGCCTCCAAGATTCTATTTTTCCACCTATTCCATCCCATACCTTCTTTCTTCCTCTCTCTTTAGCAAACAAATAGGCAAAAACAAAACAAAGCAAAACAGAGCAACAAATGAAACAAAACGAACAGGGAAAAAAAACCCCACAAAATAAAAGCAGGAAAAACACGTACACATGCAGAGATATACACAGACACTCACACAAAACCCATTAAAAAAACATAACTGTAAACCATGATGTATAAGCAGGAGACCAGAAAGTAAAAAATGCCCAAACAAAGCATTATGAGACAAACATCTCCAAAAGCACCATGGAGTTTGTAGCCATGGGGCCAGTCCTTAATTGTGGTTTGTAAACCCATGGGGGAAAACTGATGTTTCTTTTGTGAATGATTGTCAGTTGGAGATAGCTGGATTACAGATAGGGGTTGGAGGCTGCTTCTCATCTCAGCAGTAGGACCTCGTGTGGCTTAGACTCATGCAGGCTGTGTACACACTGTCACAGTCTCTATGAATTTGTATGTGCATCAGTCCTGTTACATCTGGAAGATCTTACTTCCTTGATGTCTTCCATTCACACTGGCTCTTACAATCATTCAGCATCCTAGTCTTCAGAGTTTCCTTAAATCCTCAGGGGAGGAATTTGATGGAGATATCCCATTTAGGACTGAGTATTACAAGGTCTCTCACTCTCTGCACATTATCCAGTTGTGGGTCTCTGTATTAGTTCCCATGTACTGTAGGTGGAAGCTTCCTTGATGATGATCACGTGAGGCACTAATCCATGAGTATAGCAGAATGTAATCAGGAGTCATTTTGTGGCTACATTCCTTTATAGAACAATAGTATTTTGTTTTCTCCTATGTCTCTGGCTTATCTGGTTTCAGGTTCTTGGTCACCAAACAGTGATAGACATTGATTCCACCTCATGGAGTGGGTGGGCCTTAAATGCAATCGGATAGTGGCTGGTTTCTCCCACAATTTTTATGTCAATATTGCACTAATGTGTAGATGAACAGTCTTATTAAAGAAGAAACACAGAGCCAATTGCAGAGTTAAAAGCCCAAGAGGTCAGAACAATAGCTCAGAGCTAAAAAACCTTTCTTACCCTTTGCTGCTACTGTTGTCCTTCCCCTCAGAAAGAGACCTACTTCCTGTGTGTCTGTCCTTTTATTGACTTTCGGTTCTGCCTTCTCATTGGTTGTAAACCCTACCACATGACCTCCTAGTCACTGCCTGTCTGTACAGACCTCCAGGTCTTCTACGGTTGGTGTTGAGATTAAAGGCGTGTGTCTCCATGCTGGCTGTATCCTTGAACACACAGAGATCTGCCCAGCTCTGCCTCCCAAGTGCTGGGATTAAAGGCACGCGCCACCACTGCCCGGCTTCTGCTATGGCTTGCTATTAGCTCTGACCCCCAGGCAACTTTATTTATTAACATACAAATAAAATCACATTTCAGTACAAATAAAATATCACCATACTAATGTATCAGGCAGCCAGGTAACCATTATAGATTGAAGGGTTTGTAGCTGGTTGGTGTTTACCTTTTCTCCTCTGGAGAATGTAGAGTACCTTCTGGTAGGTACCTAGAATACTACTGAGTAGGGAAAAGGCTTGAGTAAAGCATCAACTCAACTTCTCCATGTTCAATGAGAAATGTAGGTGTTGTTTTCAGTAAATAGGAACTTATCATCAGTTTGTAAACAGCAACTAACAACCTTGAAAATAGCCTGAGTTGTTTAAGGCTTCCATGGGGCACCTTTGGCTAACGACTCAATTAGATGAAGTCCATTCCTGGCACTGGAGTGTTGTCTTTTTTTTAAATTGTTGCTGCCTTTTAAGCCACAGCTGTCTGAATCAGGAACTGCAACTCTGCCACTACCAACAGCGGTTAGGCTGTAAGGGCCTTAGCTGAAAGGAATTCTGTTCCCTCAGGCTCTGACTCTTTCAAAGCTATGAAGGGAACTTAACTAAATCTCTCCCTCTAAAGAACTCAAGATTCAAAGGTTGAGGTGGAATTCTGCTCTTCAGAGAGGCTGAATAGAAAGTAGCTCACCTCCTCTTCTTGCTTGTATCCTCCAAAAAGCCCTTGTGCTTCTCCTCCCCCCTCTTAAAAACCCTTCTCTACCTGGCTCCTTCCTACCAATTCCTGTCAGCTAGTTGCTAACTCAGCCTCCTGACCGCAGGTGAATTTTATTTATTCAAACACATCTTTTCATCATTAAACAAATGTTCCAGAGCATAAACAAAAGTAGCACACCTTAAAATAATATTCTACAACGTTTCCCCTTTTTGTCTAAATAAAAAGAAAGTTTTTTAACTTTAACATAGTATAACTACATACAACAAAAACAGTTATCAGGTAAGAATTCATTTACAATATTCAGTCCATTTACATTTAGTAAATTCAGAAAAAACACTCCATTATCTACCTTATCTTAGTGATTCTAAAGTTTTATACCTTATTTACTTCTTTATACTTATTTACTTATTTGTTAAGGAAAACTGCAACTATAACTATCTAGTTTTCAACTCCATCAAAGACCCCAGAAGGATATAATATTATTTAAGTAAACAAAAAGTGTGTTGGAAATAAATTCCAAAAATTCTAGAAATGATAGAGACATCTGACTGCCTGGACAGTCACCCAAAGTTCCTGGGCAACACTGGGGCATCCATCTTCATCTTCATCCATCTTCAGGCCCGTAGTATCTGGCAGACTTTTCAATGAAGCAGAGAATTTGAAAGACTGTGGTATCTTGTTTTGAAAAAGTTCATCAGTCGCTTTCCTCCATGTCCTGCAGAATATCTGGCAGATTCTTCTGTGAAGCAAGAATTTTGAAAGACTGTTCTGCTTTGTTTTGGAAAAGTTCAACAGTCTTTTTCCTATGTGTCTTGCATGTCCAGTCTACACAGCACATTGTCAGCAGTCAAAGGCAAGAACAGTTTCTTTGCCCAGTGGCTAACCTTGCCACAATGAAGGCAAACTCCATAAGGAGTTTCTTCAGTACCTATCATCTTCTTAGAAGTAAATTAGTGCTGCCAGGAGCAGATGTGTCTCATTGCCATGAAAAACCTTAGGTTAACGAAGCATTTTTAAATGCCATGTTCTTTAGGTCTCTGAAAAGTTTGAAGACCATCTTTCTATCTAAAATACAGTGCTATATGATCTGGAAAGCATACCTAACATATTTACAATTTTGATTGCTATAAATGACTAACCACTAACCTATGTTCCTGGTTATCCTATATAGTTTCTAATAATAGCTTTCAAAAACTAGAATTTCACCTTACATTTTAAAATAAATTGCATAGGTGCAATACCTTAAATAAGAATAGAAACATATATACAACATTTTATAACAAAAATAACCTTAAATTTTTATCAATATACAAAAATCTTTTAAATATGAGTAGAAACATATATATAGTGTAACAAATAATAACTTTAAATTTATATCAATATACTATATTCTTCTAAATGATAATAAGCATCCATAACCCACCAAATAACCAAAAGCCTCCCACACCCCTCTTGGGAATGTGAACATCATGTTCTTCAAACTGATTTCTGCTCTCTGTGGATAAACTATCTTTAGGGTCCCAGAGAGAAAACTTTGAGATAATGACCTAGTACTTAGAAGACCAGCAGCAACCTTTGCTGATAGATATCACCTGTCAAGTCTCAGGAGGTCTCCCTTGATCAAACCTGAAGGAATCCACAGCCTCTCATCTCCTGTGGGAACAAAACTCCAAAGCATTTTTAATTTCTATTTGACAAATATATTCTTTGACTTTTTAAAAGATAAGGCATTCCTAAAGTATATAAGTATATAAACAGTCCCTCTTTCAATTCCAGGTCTCTTTGCAGCTGTCCTTTGCTTTTCAACAATCAAAAAATCAAAATCAACACAATAACATACAGGATCCAGACTTCTTTTGTATTTCCCATCTTATGTGGCTTTTTTCCTTTATATTTCTTTTACTCCCTTTTTAAAGACTATTATTTTTAAACTATTCATTTCTTTCTATGAGTAGACACTTTTTCTTTTCCTAGGCCTACACACGTTAAACACACTGTAACCTGTTTAGAGGTTTTTTGTTTGGATCTCTTTTATTGTGTGTCTTCAGCCTTTTTTGACCCTGTGAGCAAAACTTTAAACTGCTAACCTACACCTGGATCCTCTGAATATGGCTTCAGCTGGCTCTGCTGGCTTCTCTCATTGTGAAAACCAAGTGTGAAACTCGCAGCTGGTTGGAGGTCTTTCTGACTAGGAACAGCATTCAACCTTCCTCGAGCTCTAGAATACCGATGCTTGCACTGTGGCAGGCATTTTTACTTATTTTTTGTTCCTACTCAATGTACTAGCTGCTGAAGGGCTCACTGACTGCCAGAAACTGTCCAGCAGAAACTCTTAAAGGAGCCGTATCATCTTCCCCCTCACCAGCTTTCTTAAGCTCTATGTGGAAATACAGGCCACTTTGGTACACCAAAATGTTTTTGGCCTTTTTTACTCTTTTGTGGGGGGCCTGCCACCCAGCTCCCAAATAAATCATACATGGAGGCTTATTCCTAATTATAATTGCACAGCCTTAACTAGGCTTGTTGCTGGCCAGCTTTCCTGAATTTAAATTATCCCATTCACCTTTTGCCTCTGGGCTTTTCCCATTCTCTTACTCCTTGGCATACTGTGTAGCTGCATAATTGGCCCCAGATGTCATCCTCCTTCTCTGGCTACTTCTCCCCCGCCCCCCCAGATTTCTCCTGCTATTTATCCTCTCTGCCTGTCAGCCCCACCTATTTCTCTCTCCTACCTCACTATTGTCTGTTCAGCTCTTTATTAGACCATCATGTGTTTTAGACAGACACAGTAACACAGCTTCACAGAGTTAAACAAATGCAACATAAACAAAAGTAACATACCTTAAAATAATATTCTACAACACTGGAGGTTTCACTTGGTGGGAGAGATGTCTGGCTGGGGCTTGGTCTCCTCTGTTCTTTGGTGAGTCCATTTAGACTTATTTCATGTATATTCTAAGAAGCTTTTACTGTAGTAGGATTCCACACGACCCCCTCCATGGAGTGTATTCCTCCTCTTGTTCCCCCTTTTACCTTCTTTTTGCTTAGTCCTCCTAGTCCAGCCCTGTACCCATCTCTCTTTGTGGTCTATTTCCCTTTCCTTGTGAGGTCCTTCTCTCCAATCTAAGTCCCTTATTCTGTACCTAACCTCTGGGACTGTAAGGACTGCGGCATGTCCTCTGAAGGCTTAAAAACTAGTATCCATGCATAAGAGGAGACATATTATATTCGTCTTTTGGGTCTGTGTTGCTTCAATTGGGTTTGTTTTATTATAGCTCCATCTATTTATTTGTGAATTTCATGATTTTTTCTTTTTTTTAACAGCTGAGTAATACTTCATTTTGAAAATGTACCACATTTTCATTGTACATTCGTCTGTTGATGGACATGTAGGCTGCTTCCAATTTTGCTATTATGAATAGAGCAGCAGATGAAGTTGCTTTTCATCAAGCTTGATGAACTGAGGTGGAATCCTGGGACCCACAAAGTAGGAGCGAATTGATTTCAAAAGTGGTCCTCTGACCTCCACCCCTGCATGTGACATGAACAGTCCCCCTACTAAATAAATAAACATGGAAAAATAGAAAACCAAACAAATTTGTGTGTGTGTATGCACTTGTGCACATGGAGGTCACTTCAGAGGGCAACTGTAGCGAGCCCATTTACTCCCTTCATTTGGGTTGATGAGGGATTGAATTTAGGTTGTCAGGCATTGTGACAGGTGCCAGCTATCTTACCTGTGTGGGGAACTGTTCAATACACATGAAACAAACAAACAAACAAACAACAAACAAACAATAAAACCCCACCTTAAGTTGGCAAGTAAATTCGATTATACCATCCTCTATTTAAAAAAATCTGTTATTTGAATTTTATTCATTTATTTTTATGTGCATGAGTGCTTTACCTGCATGTATGTCATGTGTGGGTGGCTGGTGTCTGCACAGGCCAGAAGAGAGTGTTGGGAACCCTGGGACTGCAGTTATAGATAGGTGTCATCTGCCACATCAGTGACAGATCTTGTCCTGTGTCCTCTCTTCACCACTGAGTCAGTTTTCCAGTCCCTCACGTCCATCATTTATTCATGAGCCACATCTCTAGCCTCTTCTTATTTTTGAAATGTATTCTAGTTTTTTTTGTTTGATAGAAAGGATCAAAATTTTTATTATTTGAAAATGCATTAGTTACATAACAACCTATTAGAACTAATAAAAGATTTCAGAAAATCTGATAATTATAAAATAAATATTTAAATTAATATGTAGCAGAAATAGTTTTTAAGGATAGATAATGGAAAAGGGGATCCACACCACACCATTTTGCTCCTTTTTTATCATTTGATAATTTCATACATATGTAATGTGTTTTGATCAAATATTCCTCCCACTTTCTCCCTGAAATTTCTTTTCTATCTCCCCCTCACTTTTCTCCCTCACTTTGTGTCCTCTATTTTTAAAATTTCTTGTCTTTTGAGATTATAATATAACCACATCATTTCTTTCTTCCCTTCCCAACCTCCAAATCCTCCCATATGCCCTTCCTGATCGCTTTCAAATTCATATGTTCTTTTTAATTAATTATTGTTACACACACACACACACACACACACACTTATATAAATCCCCAAATATAAATTCAGCCTGCTCAGTCTGTATGTTGTTGCTTGTATGTATATGATCTCTTTGTATAAATCTACTGAGTTAACTTAGTACTGAGATATATATATGGTTTTAGGACCATCTATGGAAGCATGCATAGCCTTTCATGTCCTACATCTCTGAAGAAAACTGACTCTCCATCCCCTAGAAGTCATTAATTTCCAATAGCTCATCAGCTAGGGGACTCCTTGACCACCTTTCTCCTCCATGCTGGAATTTTTCCCTGCTTGAGCTTGTAAAGATCTTGTGACTATTGCTACAAGATCTGGAGGTTTATATGCACACCTGCAATGCTGAGTGCAGAAAACATTGTTTCATTATAGTTGTCCACTGTCCGTCTTCTGGTGTGGTATAAATTCCCTATTTAGAGTTATCCACTGTGAATTCTCTTAATCTCTGTACCTTGATCTGTTGTGGGACTCTGTTAATCATCATCTACTGCAAACAAAACAAAACAAAAATTTCTCTGATGAAAGGATGATACTTGAGAGATGCATTTACTTTGGGGTACAACTGTTAGGTATTGAAACCCATTTTAATACTGTGTCCATTTATCATAATAACAGTAGTAGATGCTCTCCTAAGGCCTAGGACTTGTCTACCCACTTGCTCTTAGCCCTGATAATGGTATCACATACAGATCCCATCTTGTGGCTTTAAATCTACTCATATTTTGGTTGGTTACTCCCGCAACAATGGTGCCACTATTATACCAGTGTTGGTTGTTATACCTCACAGGGTTCACTGCTGGGAAGACTAATGATTATTTTTCTCTTCTGGTAGCAAGCATTTCACCTCCCAGCACTGTGAAAGCTGGTCAGTAGGGATAAGCCTTCCAGGTCAGGACAAGTTTGGTTTCTCAAGGTTCTATGATTCAAGTATGTGGTGTCTTTAGCAATGGGCTCTTAATTTGGAAATTTTGGAAGGTAACTAAAAACAATGGTGATATTATGTAATATTTGTAGGTGTATGGGATGCTAATGACCAACAACTCCAAAAGAAGGGGCATTGCCACTCTGTTAAAGGGCAAAGGGTAGTTCCATTCAAATTCAATATATATATATATGTATATATATACATACATATATATATATATATAATGTGTGTGTGTGTAATAAAGCTTCTACTGAAGTAGTGTTTTTCTTAATTATTTCAAAGATCTTTGATATTAGGTATTCCTCCCTATACTCTCTTCTTTTTCCCTGTTCTTCAAGGGTAGGGGAAAGCTTATCACCATATATTTTCACTTCTGCTCACTTCCATCCTCCTTTTTCCTTCAGCCTACTGAGTACTCCTTCTATCCATAAATTCTGGATTCCCTGTGATGGCCTCCTGATTGTCCTTGCTACTAAGCCAGTGCACATTTTGCAGTCTTCTCTGTTGCATTAGTTTGACTCATAACTTTTGAGCTTCTTTCTTTGTGTGATTCTTTGCTCTCTGCCTCTCCAATGTCCCCTGCTTCTCTGGCTGTTCCTTCTTAATCTTCTGCAGACATTCCTTCCTAAGATTTCTGATGGAAATTTCTCAGGAATGTACTTATGTTCTCACCCAGTGATACTCTGTATGAGATTATATTCTTTCTTATAAGCTTACGTCTTATTTTATGTTGATGACTCTTAAACTGGTATTTCTAGCTATACTCTTCTGCTAGCATAGACCATCTAGGAAGAAGTTCTTACAGGTATTTTATAATAAATCCTAGATAAGCACACTTATTTTGACTTTCTTTTTATTTCTCTTCCTGGAGTCCCCACTCTGAAGATTCAGGTTGATTGAGTCAGAGTTATAAGTATAGAGATCATGTAGACTTTCTCCTCTCCCTCACCTTGAAAATCGGTCTTGTGTCCAGTTTCTCCTATCTAATGTGTTCCTGTCTCTTTATTTCTATTCTCACTATACTTATTCAGATTTCCTCCCAAATTATTGAGAGTTCCAACTCTTTCCTCATTGCTCATGAGAATGATCTTCCTAATATATATTTCTGTCTTGGGCAAACAACAAGATTCAAGGAGGAGGAGGAAGAGGAGAAGGAAGAGGAGGAGGAGGAGAACAACACCATCAAGAATCAATCTCTCTCTCTCTCTCTCTCTCTCTCTCTCTCTCTCTCTCTCTCTCTCTCTTTCTCTCAAGGGTTCTTTGATATATGGCCTTGATCACCTCTTTTTGCCTTCCTTTCCCTGATCTCCCCAGCTATTCAGAACACCTACTGCTGCTCTTCTTTCCCATCCCAGCATTGCTCACTCCTCTCCATTCTCCCTTGTCCTGATGATTCCTATTTAGTATTTGAGACTTAGTCAGGTATCATGACCCCTTCAGAATCTTCCTGTATCTTTGCTTATCTCAGTCCAATCTATTTTAAGAGGTTGCAATATGAGCTCTTCTTAGCTTCCTGGAAATGTCTGCTCCTCTTGTTTTTACCAAACTGCACAGTAACTTCATATTTATTTGACTTTTTAAAATACTGCTTTTCCCCACATACAAAGACTTTCAAGTGCTATGAAAAAAGTCTACACTACTTTTTTCTCAAGCCAAGAAAAAGAAATATTCATTGAATGTATGAAGCTCATTAGAATGGCTTGTGTTAGAAAAAGATTAATGTCTGTACTGTAACCTAATCAAGTTAAAACATCAAATGATGTAGTCTAATTCTAATCTGAATTCTGTCCTAATCCTTATTCATATGCAGGCATTATTTGACATCGTGCATCGATCTCCCACTGTGTGCCACTCATCTTACCATTAGATAGCCATCTTCATGGTTATTTTACATTGGAATTCTACTACATTGCTGTGTTTTCATTTGTTTGGATTTTCTTTATTTCTGTCACTTATTATTTATGGATGAAATGACTTTTCACTTCTTACTTGGGCATTTCCCCCATTTGCTCTCATTAGGAGCTTAGCAGGAAGAAAATCTTGGGTCAAGTATGGTCCTTACTGCCTAAACACCCAGGGGGAGGCTACCCTCAAACACATACTTCTTCTTATCATTTCAATTTTTCTTTAATACTTTCTTGAGAATTATTAAGATTAAAGCCATGCTCCAAACAAAGAACATGGCATATCATCTCAGAACTACTGAAAAGGGAAATAGCTGTAGAGATTGGGCTCAGATATTCTGTTTTTGTTCAAATATAAGTGTTCATCTCAGCAGAAACTGGCACTTGCATTTTAGCTTCAAAACCTTACCAGATACTGTGCTGGATTGCCCTATCTTGGTTCCTCTGGATTTTCTCCCCCTGAAAGAGTTGCTAATGGATGAACACTGGCTGAGGTGAGAGAGCAGTTGCTTTGCCCCAGTGAAGTTGCAAGACTACAGAATCTGGAAGAAGGAGATTCTAGGCTTTTGAGCACAGTTGACTCTTAAAACATAGGAAGCAGAGGGAGATGGTCATGCCCTGTATATTTCTCAGCATGTGGTTCCAGTAGCTCAGCATCTGGCTTTTCACCTTGCATTTTGCTTCAGCAATTTGACAACTTCCTTAAAAACAGTTCCTAAGCACCTCGATGTGACACACATGTCACATAGAAAGCTTGCACTCTGTTTCTTTTAAGGAACCTCATCAGTATTCAAAGGTGTGATCCAGTAATCACTGGATCTGTCATTTTCCAGGCAGTTTCTTTGGAGTTTTAAATGTGAGGAAGAAGCTCCAACAGGCTGATTAGGGTTGGGAGGCTCAAGCTGTGCAGGAAGTGGAGGTGTCATGACAGGACAGTGGGGGAGTTATTCTGAGCTGGGCTAGACATCACCTCCCTTAGCTCTCTCCATATGTTCCGGCTTGCTCAGTCCAGGCATGTGGCCAGCCCTATTAGTGCAACTTGACCTCAGGCTGGCCCTGTTATTCTTCCTCAGGGAGAATCTCATCTCTCTGTAGTGCTTATATGGCCAGTGGACAATGAAATGTGTATAACTTGTTTGTTCAGCAATTAATTATTTCTGATGTTATTGAGTTTCCATGATGTGCCAAGGCTTGAGAATTATAAAGAAGCATTCAATATTGTAAAAATATAGTTGCATATTATAAAATACTAGATTGAGTGGCATCCTGTATAGGAGTCTAGCTTAGTGTGAGTATCATGATAGACATATCTATGAACTGTCAATGTTTCTCATTCCTTTTATCATCTTGAGTACTTAGAGGACTATAGTCATATGCCCCTTAGAGTTAGGTGTGTCATATATACTTGACAACTAAATATGAATAGAGTCTTTATACTACAGAAAATCTTAAGGGCATTATTATTATCATGATTCTACCTATCTGTCAGGAAAATGTGAGTATCATGAAAGCAGTCAGCATCTAAAGATGCTGTGATTCACACTGCCTTAGGTACTTGAATAATTACAATGGACAGAGCCCAATAAGGTCAAGTATGGACAAGTAACATGTGTGAAATTCATAGTAAGCCCTTATGAAATACATCTGGATTAAAACCATGTGTTATAGTCTGAATAAGAAACATTCCCCTTCTTCAGGGTTATGTAGATTACATTTTGGGCACTTGACTCAGATCATGTAACTGTTTTGAAAGGCTGTGGAAACATAGGGTAGTGGGGTTTGCCTGGAATAAAGAGAACACTGAATGCATACCTTTAAAAGCTATACTATGTCCACAGTCCTCTCACTTCCTTCTGCTTCCTGTCCATTATAGAATGAAAAGCTCTCCTCTATCATATGCTCCACTACCGTGATATTCTGTCAAAGTCCATGGGGCCAGTGTGATGGACTGAACTCTCTGAAAACATAATCATAGATAAAAAAATTAATCAATTCTGTTTTAACTATATACCTATTTTATTCCTAATTATCATTCACTTCAATATTAGGAATTGTCAGAAATGCAGATATTAACCAAAATCCTTTTACTTGTTTGATTTTTTGTAAATATTGATTGTCTTATTAAGTTTTGTTTGATGATTGGTGAAAGCATTGGATTGTCTGAACATCTATATCTTAATGCAGTTTGATTCCACAAGAAAATATTTTATGTAAAGACACCATAATTCAGAGAGTGGAGGAGACCCCAGCATCACTACGTTTTGTCTCTTTATACAGGACTAGAAAATTAGGAGACTTAGTCAGGTTTGAACCATGCAGAAATATGCTGTTTTGGAATTTGAAAATATTTAATTGATTAAATTTTCTGTTTATTAAAATATATGATATTTTTAAATGCCAACACTATGCTGCTTTTATTTATTAGATATATAGTATAATTTGGAATAGAATTGAAGACACAGACATAAGTCCACACACATAAAGATACCTGATTTTTGATAAAGAAGCCAAAAATACATACTGGAAAATGGATAGCGTCTTCAATAAATGGTGCTGGTGAAAGTGAATGAATGCATGTAGAATAATATAAATAGATCCATACTTATCAGCCTGCATAAACCTCAATTCCAAATGGATCAAATACCTCAATGCAAGTCCAGATACACTGAACCTGATAAAAGAGAAAGTGGGCAATAGTCCTGAACTCAGTGGCACAGGAAAATACTTTCTGAATAGAACACCATTAGAACAGGCACTGAGATCAACAATTAATAAATGGGAACACAAGAAATTGAAAAGCTTCAGTATGACAAAGGACACCATAATTTAGACAGAATGGGAAAAGATTTTCACCAACTACACATCTGTTAGAGGGCTAATGTCTAAAATACTTAAAAAACTGACAAAACTGGACAGCTAGAAGTTGGATGAGGAAGGTAAAATGTGGGGTATAGACCTGAATAGAGTTCTCAAAAGATGAAACACAAGTGACAGAGAAATATTTAAAGAAATGCTCAACATCTTTCGTCATCAGGGAAATGTAAATCAAAATGACTTTGAAATTCCATCTTACACCTATCCGAATGGTTAAGATCAATAAAACAAGTGACATCTTATGCTAGTGATGATGTGGAATAAGGAGAACACTCATCCATTGCTGGTCAGAGTGCAAATTTGTACAGCCACTGTGGAAATCTGTATGACGGTTCCTCAGAAAGCTGGGAACAGATCTACTCCAAATCTAGCTACACCACTCTCGGGCATGTACCCAAAGGATGCTCCATCCTACCACAAGGACACTTGCTCAGTTATTTTCATAGGGGCTTTCTTCATACTAGCTGGAATTTGGGAATAGACTAGATGTCTGTGAATGGATACATGGGTAAAGACTATGTGGTACATTTACACAATAAAATACATCCAACTGTTAAATTGTTAAAAATGCAATCAATAAATTTGCACATAAGTAGATGGAGCTAGAGAAAAATCATTCTGAGTGAAATAACTCAGACCCATGAACATAAGTGTGATATGTATTTTTTCATAGGTGGATATTAGCTCTTAAGTCTTTGATAAACTTCAATCAGTGTGACCACAGAGGTTAGGTATACAGTAAAGGACAGGAGTGGGGTGGATCACTGTAGGAAAAAAAAATAAAGGTGATAATTGTGGATGGAGGAGCGGGGACTGTAATGGGAGAAACAGAAGATGGAGGGAAAGGAAAGAGGGTAGTGGGAGGTGAGGGAAGAAGTACCAGAGGGATGGACAGCAAAAACTAAGGGACATTTGAGAGGTGAAGTTTCCTAAAATATATATGTATCTGAAGGTGATCTGAATGGAATCCTCAAACAACAGAGGTGCAGAGCACCAACTGGACATCTCTCAGCACCAACTGAAGCTTCCTACTCTGGGGATGAGTTGCATCTAATTGAGTTGTCAGCCAAACGGGCCCATGGAAACCCCTAAACAACCAGGGCTCTTGCTAAGGCTATTGGTTTTTCTCCACAAACTGATGGCAAAGCTTTATTGCTGAAAATAGCACAGAACATATTGAACTTGGAGAAGTTAAGCAGGGCCTACATAGAGCCTTCACCCCTACTGACTGTTGTTCATTTTACTGGAAGTTACTCAGCAGCTGCCAGAAGAGAAAAGTAGACACAAACGCAGCCATGACCCCTTCAATTCATGATGGTGACCTGCCTGAAAGATGCACTAATGCAATAGTGACACAAAGCTTGTGGGTGCAATCAAGCAATATCTGATTGGATTTAAGGTCCAGTCCATGAAATGGAACCCATCTGGACACTGCTCAGGTGGCCAAGAATCTGAGACTAGACAGGCCAGGGACCGAGGAGAAAACAAAAATACTACTTTTCTGGTAAAGGAACATAGTCATAAAATGACTCCTAATGACATGCTGTTGTACACATCACACATCAATGAGTATCTTGCTCAGTCATTATCCAAGAAGCTTTCTCCTGCAGCAGATGGGAACAATACAGAGACTCACAGCTGGACAGTATGAACACTAATAAACTTATCTGGGGTCAGAGAACAGAACAGCCACTAGATACAGAGGCTAGAAAATGGTGGCACGCACACCTTTAATCCTAGCATTCTGAAGGCAGAGATCGTCTGGATCTCTGTGAGTTCAAGGACACACTGGAAACAGCTAGATATGGTGACATAAACCTTTAATCCCAGGAAGTGAAGGCAGGAAGTAGAAAGGTATATAAGGCATGAGGAGCAGGAAGCTTTTTAGGCTTTTGAGCAGCAGTTCAGCTGAGATCCATTCGGATGAGGACACAGAGGCTTCCAGTTTGAGGAAATGAGATTGGCTGAAGAATTGGTGTGGTGAGGTTAGCTGTGGCTGGTTCTGTTTCTCTGATCTTTCAGCGTTCACCCCAATACCTGGCTCTGGTTTGTTTTTTATTAATAAGACCCTTCAAGATTCGTGTTACAGGATAGTGTGCAGAGAATGAAAGATCTTAGAACACTTGGTCCTAAATAGGATATCTCCATCAATTCTCTCCCTTCAGGGCTCAGAGGACCCTGCAGACTAGGATGCAGAAAGGATGGAAGTGTCAGAGGGGATGGAGCACACCAAGGAAACAAGGCAAAACATAGCAAGATCAATAAATATATGAATTCACACAGACTGTGGTAACACACACAGGGCCTGCACTGGTCTGGATCAGATGGAATCTAGGTGCTGAGAAGTGTAGTAGACACAAACCCCCACTCCTAATCCAGAACCTATCTCCAGTTGATAACTGCACACACACACACACACACACACACACACACACACACACGCACACGCACACATACACACACACACACATGCACACATACACACACACACATACACACACACACACATAGTGTTCTCTAACACACACAGTCTCAGTGGGTATACAGACCACTTTTTTTCCAATTAAAAATAGATTATTTTTTTCATCTCAACCCCAGTTTACCCTCCTTCTATTATCCTACCCCCCCCACCTCCCTTCGTTCCCAGATTCACATCCCCGATGTTTCCTCTTTAGAAAAGAGCAGGTTCCAAGAGACAACAATCAAACATGACCAAAAAAGATAAAATAAGGAGGAAGCCCTCATATTGATGCTGGACAAAGCAACCCAATAGGAGGAAAAGGATCTCAAGAGCAGGCAAAAGAGTCAGAAATACACCTGCTCCCACTGTTAGGAGTATCACAAAAACATCAAGTCATAACATATGTGCAGAGGACTATGGTGATATTTTATTTGTATTAAAATGTTATTTGTATGTTAATAAATTAAGTTGCCTGGGGGTCAGAGCTATTAGCAAGCCATAGGAAAGCAGGGCAGTGGTGGTGTATGCTTGTAATCCCAGCACTTGGCAGGCAGAGCTAGGTAAGTCTGTGTGTTCAGGGATACAACCAGTATTGGATACACATGCCTTTAATCTCAATACCAATCATGGAAAACCTGGAGGTCTATACAGACAGGCCATGATGAGGCAGTCATGTGGTTGGGTTTACAACCAATGAGAAGGCAGAACAGAAATTCTATATAAGGACTTTAACACAGAAAGTAGCTCTGGTTCGGAGAGGTATGACCACTGCAGGAGGAAGGGTAAGGTTTTAGCTCTTAGCTCTGACCTTTTTTGCATTGGTTCTGTGTTTCTTATTTAATAAGAAGGTTGGTTACATCTACAGAGGACCTGATGCAGAGCATGTAGACCCTGTGCTTGATATTTCAGTCTTTGCAAGCCCATGTGAGCCATGCTTAGTTGATTTGGTGGGCCATATTCTCCTGGTGTCCTTCATCCCCTTACACTCCCAGTTTTCCTTCTCCTCTTCCTCATGTTTTCTGATCTCTAAAGGGAGGGACTGGATGGAAACCTTCAATTCAGACTCTCTCTGTGTAGTGTCTGGCTATGGGTCTCTGTACCGGCTCCCATCTGCTGCCAGAGGAAGCCTCTCTGGTGATGACTGGACAAGGCACAGATCTACAAGTATAGCAGAATATCATTTATTTATTTATTTATTTATTTATTTGTTTGTTTGTTTGCCAGCCATGTTTGGTTCTACCCTAGATCTCTGGGCTATCCAGTTTTCAATCCCTGGCCACACAGGCAGTGTAGAGCCTGGACCTTTCCTTCTTGAGCCTCAAGTTAAACCAAACATTAGTTGGTCACTCGCACACACTCTGTGCCACCATAGCCCTACCATATCTTGCAGGCATACAGAATGTAGATGGAGGATTTTGTGGCTGGGTTGGTGTCCAGGTTTCTCTTTCCAGAGTCTGCAGAGCACCCTCTTGTGCCAAAGAGACTAGAGTGTAGGGGTGAAGGCTCCAACCCTGTAGCAGCTCAACCTCTCTACTTCAAAGATCTGTGTTGAAGTTTTCTTCGGCAATGTTATCCCCGCTGTCAGTGTTCAGAGAGCTAGCTTCTGTCCTAGCATCAGCCTGGGATGTTTAAGAACCTCCACATGACTTCCTTTGTCAACAACTCAAACAAATGTAACCCAGTCCTACCACTGGAAACCTTGCCTGGCTACAAATGGCCTGTTCAGACTCCATATCATTACTCCCTTACTAAGAGTCTTCACTAGAATCACCCTCATAGATTCCAGAAAGTTTCCACTGTACTGGGTTTCCACACTGCCCCTCAAATGCCTCCCAATTCAAGCTGTATTTCTCCATAGTCTATCTCTGCATCCCTCCCCACACCTGATCCCTCCCGCTCCAGCCCCCTTCTACCCCAGAATCCATTCTATTTCTCCTTCTCAGGGAGATCCATGTTCCACTCCCATAGCCCTCTGTTTTATGTAACCTCTCTGAGTCTGTGCATTGATTGTAACTTGATTATCATTTACTTAATAGATAATACCCACATATTAGTGAATACATACCAAATTTGTCCTTCTGGGTCTCCATTACCTCACTCAGAATGATTTTTTTCCTAGTTGTGTCCATTTAACTGCAAATTGCATGATGTCATCTTTTTTTCTTCTTCTAATTTGATGTTGGCTATAGGCTTGCTATAAATTGCCTTTATTATGTTTAAGTATATTCCTTGGATCCAAAATATCTCCAGTACTTTTATCATGAAGGGGTGCTGGATTATTGTCAAAAGTTTTTTTGAAATCGAATGAGATGATCATTTTTGTTTGTATTTCTTTTTCTTTCATCTTGTTTATATTGTGGATTACATTTATTTTGTATTATGATTTTGTATTATGAACTATCCCTTCATCTCTGGGATGAAGTCTACTTGATCGTGGTGGGTGATCTTTTTAGTGTGTTCTTGGATTCAGTTTGTGAGTACTTTATTGACTATCTTTTTTATCTGTGTTCAGTCTTTATGTGGTTTGGCTATCTGGATGACTGTGATCTCATACAATGAATTGGGAAATGTTCCTTCAATTTCTATTTTGTGTAATAAGGTGGGGAGTATTGGCTTTAGCTCTTCTTTGAAAGTTTGGCAAAATTCTGCACGAAAACCATCTAGACCTGGGTTTGTTTGGTTGGTAGACTGTTAATGACTGCTTCTATTTTACTAGGGATTATAGATCTATTTAAATTGTTTATCTGGTATTGATTTAACTTTAGTAAGAGGTATCTATCAAGAAAATTATCCATTTCTTCTAGGTTTTCCAATTTGCTGTAATAGAATTTTTTTTCTCAAAACAGGTTTTTTTTTTTTTTTTCTATATAGCTTTGAGCCTGTCCTGGAACTCACTCTGTAGATCAGGCTGGCCTTGAACTCACAGAGATCCACTTGCCTCTGCCTCACAAGTGCTGAGATTAAAGGTGTATGCCACCATTGCTCAGTGGAATACAGGATTTTAAAGTATGGATTTCCTCAGTTTCTGTTGTCATGTACCACTTTTCTATTTTTTATTTTTATTAATTTGTATATCTCATTCTTATGAGAGAAAACAAGAAAGAATATAGATTTGTGTAGGTGAGGAGGTGGGGATAATCTGTGAGGAGTTGCGGGGCGGGGGAACCACAATCAGAATACATTGTATGAAAAAAAGTTTATTTTCAAGTAAAAAAAAAAGAAACATTCAGAATAAAAACAATATAGGACCATAACAACTGTGTTAAGAGAAATCTTTTACCTTGTTAAAGTGATAGTAGATACTTCAAAATTTAAATAGTAGTAAGAGCACTGCAATTGGCGTTTATAAATGAACGCACTACACTCAGTAACACAGAGAAGGCAAGCTGAGCTTCCATGGCTTGTTTGTGACTTCTTGATCAAGGGACACCTCCTGTCAGTTAGATACTTGGGTTTTGAATGACTAGCATGAGTTGTGTAGCGAGCAGTGAAAAGTAGAGCCATCATTGTGTTCTCTTTGGATTGTCTTCCATGTTAGCAGATGGAGTGATTATGATGTCTATGTTCCCTTTTTATTAACGTTAGCTAATTCTCACCACATCAGTAATTTCAGATGTGGCTCTGCCTGGGCTTCCTGGGACAGTCTCAGGCAGAGATGTGGTTCAAAGAAAAGCTCCTGGCTATAAGTACCAGAAACTGTGTCACAAGCAATGCTGTTCACACTGGGGGTCCCTAGTAATTGTTTGTTCAAATGCTATTATAGCTCGTCTTCAGAACTTGTCTCTTGAGAAGGTGATGGTCTTCTGAGTATAAATTTATTTTCAAAGCTGCAGACTATGGAAGGGAAAAAGGTAAACTCCAAGAGCATGCAGAATGTAAATGGAAGCTTTTTTTTTTTATGCTCCAAAAGAAGGTGCAGTGAAACAGAAGAGTGGCAGCTGAAGACATTTATTGTTATAGTGTCTAAATGAGCTTAATTCTGCAATTAGCTGTTGAGTGGGTGATCTTTTCTTTTTCCTTTAATTTGACAGACAGGTTTGTTCTAGAGCGTAGCTGAGTAAGCACTATTTCCAAATGTGTATTAAAAGAAAGTAAAACTTTTCTTTCTCTGTTCATGGGCTTCAGGAAAATTTATTTTAACATTCCTGAGAACTGGATTGTTTGTGCAGAAGGAAGATTGCATAGAAAGCTAATTGATAAACCTATCAATTATTATTCAAATTCCATATTTGCCTAAAATATAAGCATCTTCATCTACTGATCACATGAACTGACATGAGATATGAATGGTAAGGGATAGTTTGTTGTTTCCCAGTCTTCCAGGACAGTGGGCAGTGTTCTACATCTTCTACTCATTGTGAGGAATATTCATTTTGAATATCTGTATCATCTTTGACAATGCATGCACAGAATAACCTGCTATTGGATAATTTGATAACTAAGCATTTATGTACCCAACTTGCATTTATGGAGAGGAGGGAAAAAAAGCATAAAGTTTTCTAAGAGTGTGTGTTTGAAAAGGCTTTCAAAAGAAAAAATTCTGTTTTAGTTTTCAATCAAAATGTCAGAACTTCAAAGGTAGAAAAGCTCCACTGTAGGAGACACTCCATGTCAGTGTTCTCACACATCAGGCCATGGAGGTGACATCGAATAGTTGCTGGTGTCCTAGGCAAAGAGGCAGGTTCAGAAAGAAGCAGCCTGGACTCTGACTTGTGTTTTGGGGTCCAATGTTGTTTGAGAGATTGTGGATACCCTGTGGAACTCTTTTCCATGTTGAAAAACAACAAATACTGTTGTATATATATTCTTAATTTGATTTATATAAAAGTGTTGTGCAATTTACATCTATACTCACTTTCTCATACATTATATGTATATATTAGTTATATACATATAACTAATTTTACTATTAGTATACATGTAAATTATTAGTTAATCACAAATGTGATTATGAGTTGGATTTTTGTCTCATTCCTACACATGTGCACATATTTGTACATACATGCACATCTCTATTTGTATATAATTTTCTGTATGAGCACATTTGTATAAACTTATACAACAATAAGCCATGTAAAATCATCTAAACCTTAAGAATTAGCATACAAAGACAAACATTTATTGTTTAAAATGTTTTCTAAACTTATATAAAGAGCTGTTACCATAATACCTTTCACCATCTGATTATTTTAAAAGTTAGAAAAACTATAATTTAGTAGCTCAGAAGTCCAGAAGAGGCCATGCTCTCTTTGAGCTGCAGTTATAGGCTGTTGTGAACCAACAATGTGGGTGCTGGGAATCGAACTCTAGTCCTCTGCAAAAGCAGTGATGCATTTATCCACTGAGTTGTCTCTCAGCATGCCGCATCCCTCAGCATCTTTCCTCTTTGCCACGGAAGCTTTGTGTATATCACATCTTCCATATCCAATTTACTAGCAGCCCCAATGGCCACGAAAACGATTTGGCGAAGCACAGCATATGCAATGATATTTTGCTCACAAAGCTTTCTTTGCTATGACCTCCCCAGCTCCAAAACCCAACACCATCCTTTCCATCTTTCGCAGCTTCCTAAGGTTTTCTATTTCTAAAATACCTGTTATAGAAAACGAGGTGGGAGGTATGTCGTTATTCTAATGTCTGCCTAAAGCCACCTGCTTACTCCTATAATTCACAACTGTCTGCTTGGGAAACATGATCACATCCAGGGACAGAGGATCCTCCTTCATGAGATAAAGTTGTCCCCTTCATGTACTCTTCAGGAAACCCATTATGCTTTTCTGTGCAATTCTAGTCCTTTGGTGGTACTATGCTCAATTAGCAAGTTCACATAACCTGTGGATACTGAGATTGTTTCTGATACAGTAAAGTATACTTCTGGTTTAGTTATTTAAATACATTTGAACAGGGAACAGCTCAGACATCACATCCTATGCATGAACTCAGTGTATTAATTTTTACTGTACTTTGTCTTTTATTTTGGCAAGGCATTAGGAAAATACAGTAAAGGACAACATCACATCCTATGCATGAACTCAGTGTATTAATTTTTACTATACTTTGTCTTTTATTTTGGCAAGGCATTAGGAAAATACAGTAAAGGACATTTTTATCTGTATAGTATTAACAAAGTTCTACTGAGATGAGGAGATGAGCCAATGGTCATGAACACAGGGTTGAAGGCTCAGTATTTCTTTCTTTCTTTCTTTTTTTTTTTTTTTTTTTTTTTTTTTTGGTTTTTCGAGACAGGGTTTCTCTGTGTAGCTTTGCGCCTCTCCTGGAACTCACTTGGTAGCCCAGGCTGGCCTCGAACTCACAGAGATTCGCCTGGCTCTGCCTCCCGAGTGCTGGGATTAAAGGCGTGCGCCACCACCGCCCGGCTTAGGCTCAGTATTTCATCTGGAGCCAGGATGCTTGGATTCCAATAGTATATCCTGTCCCGGTGTCACCTGGAGGTGGTGGCTTATGGTTAAGAGTGCTCACTGCCCTGGCAGAGGTTCCAAGTTTGATCCCAGAACCCACATTGGGCAGCTCACAATCACTACCTACAACTCTAGCTACAGGGAGATCTGATGCATCCGGCCTCTGAAGCACTTGCATGCTCACGTACGTGTACTTCCATGGGAGTATGTGCTTGTACACACATGTGCAAACACACATACACACACACAATAAATAGATAAACAAACAAACAAATCTTTTAAGGAATGACTGGAAAACAAGCTATAGTATTCAGGTTTATATACTTGGTAGATTTTTTTTTTCCAAAAAATAGTTATGTAAGTCTGTCACTTTTAAGAAAACAAACCACAGAATTTTCAGCCAATTATAAATCATAGATTTCAATTGAAAATGATAATCACTATTACTGAGTCTTTCAGCTTCACAAAATAGAAAGAATCTACTAATAAGAGGGTACCATCACTTATTAAATTTTCTTTTTTTTTGAATTCTAATGAAATTTTTAAAAAGAGTGATTTTTGAAAATTTATAATAAGATAATTAATGCTTGAGAGATTTTTAGAATGTTTAGACAATACTATTCATTGAATTTTATTACACAGCCAAAGAAATGGCAATTGTCTGAAAGCATTTTTCTGTTTTTGTATTTGTGTGAGGTTATATTTTCTTTATCTGTACTCAATGTTCCTTTTGCATTTAACCAAACTCATGGATCACATCAGATTGAAAGCATAATCATGAGTAAGGATGACACTGTCTTCTAGATAAAGAAGAGATTTTAAAAATGAAAACCATGGACTTTTCAAAATTGTATTATTTTTGAAACGTAATTTTTGTAGTAACTTCTTTTTTGTTGTTTTGTTTTATTCTTCTCTCATGTACTATATCCTGATCTCAGTTTCCCTTCCCTCCCCTCTCTCTAGATCATCTCCTCACCTCCTCTCTCTCCTCAGAAAAGAGCATGCCTCCCAGGGACGTCATCCAAACACAGCATAATATGCTATAATAATATGAGGCACATACCATCATATCAAAGTTGGGTGAGAAGACTCAGGAGGAAAAGGGTCCCACAAGCAGACAAAAGAGTCAAAGACAGATTCCAGTCCTACTCTTCAGAGTCCCAAAAGAACACCAAACTACTCAGCCATAATATATATGCAGAGGATCTAGTTCAGACCCCTGCTGATCTCTATGAACTCCCATGAATCCCGGTGAGTTGATTCTGTGGGCCATTGTGGTGTACCTGTCCCCTCTGGTTCTTCTGATCCTTCCTTCTTCTCTTCTCCAGAACTCCCCAAGCTCTGCCTAATGTTTGGCTGTGGGACCCCACATCTGCTCCCACCAGTGCTGGATGAAGTCTCTCTGGTCTCTTTGATGATAGTTCTGCTGGGCTCTGGTCCCAGAACACTCTGCAGGCAGGACAAACTAGGTCGAAGGTTTTGTGATTGGGTTGGTGTATCAGTCCTTCCATGTGAGGCCTTGCCTGGTTACAGAAGATGATCGGTTCAGGCACCTTATCCCTCATTACTAAGAATCTTTGCTAGGGTTACTCTCTCTCCTAGATGCTATGTAGTTTCCATTCACTAGGTTTCTACATTGCCCCTGGAAATGCCCCTCAATTCCAGTCTTTTCTCCCAGTATTTACTCCTTCTCTCCCCCTTGACCCCCCCTGTTCCCAACCTCACTTGCTCCAAGTCCACCTGCAAAATCTATTCTATTACCCCTTCCCAGGGAAATCTTGAGTCCCTCCTTCGTCTTTCCTTGCTACTTAGCCTCTATGGGACTGTAGTATGATTACCTTTTACTTTACAGCTAATATTCACTTATAAGTGAATATATGCTATGTTTGTCTTTCTAGGTCTGGGTTACCTCACTCAGAATATTTTTTTTCGAATTCCATCCATTTGACTGCAAATTTCATGATGTCATTGTTTTTAACATCCAAATAATACTCCATTGTGTAAATGTATCATATTTTCTTTATCCATTCTCCAGTTGAAGGACACCTAGGTTGTTTCTTGTCTCTGGTTATTATGAGTAAAGCTGCTATGAACATAGTTGAGCACATGTCCGTGTGATAAGATGGGGCATCCTTTGGGTATATGCCTAGGAGTGGTATAGCTGGGTCTTGGTGTATATCAATTCTAAGTTTTCTGAGAAATTACCACATTGACTTCCAAAGAGGCTGAACAAGCTTGCACTCACACTAGAAGAGGAGGAGTGTTCCTCTTGCTCCACATTCTCTCCAGCATGAACTGTTGCTTGTGTTTTTAATCTTAACCATTCTGACAGGTGTAAGATGGAATCACAGAGTTGTTTTGATTTTCATTTCTCTGATGGCTAAGGATGTTGAACATTTCTTAATGTGTTTCTCCGTCAGTTTGGTGTCTTTCTTTTTAAAATTTTTTTTTTATTATTAAGAAATTTGGTTTGGTTTCTTTTGTTGAGAATTCTTTGTTTATGTCTGTATCCCATTTTAAGATTGGATTATTTAGTTTGTTGGTACCTAGTTTCTTGAGTTATTTATATACTTTGGATACTAGCCCTCTTTTAGATACATAGTTGGTGAAAATATTTTCCCACTCTGTGGGCTGCCATTTTGTCCTATTGTTGGTATCCTTTGCTTTACAGAAGCTTTTCAGTTTCATGAGGTCTCATTTATTAATTATTATCTTAGCGCCAGTGCTGTTGGTGTTCTGTTCTAACCAAGCAAGTGAAAGACCTAAAGTCTTTGAAGAGGAAATTGAAAAAGATATCAGAAGATAGGAAGACCTCCTATGCTCATGGATAGGTAGAATTAACATGGTAAAAATGATCATCCTACTGCTGGGGGATGTCTTTCTGTATGCTGTGAGCATATGTTGTTCCCATTGGTTAATAAATAAGCTGCTTTGGTCTGCAGCAAGGCAGCTTAGAGGCAGGTGGGAAATCCAAGGACAGAGACAGGAAAGAGAAAGGCAAAGTCTGGGGAAAGATGCCAGTCTGCCGCCCAAGGAAAAATATGCCAGCAGACAGGTAGGCCACAGAACATGTGGCAAAACATAGATTAATAGAAATGGGTTAGTTTAAGATATAAGAGCTAGCTAGCAAGAGGCCTGCCATAGACCATACAGTTTGTAAATAATATTAAGCCTCTGAGTGATTACTTTATAAGCTGCTGCAGGACCATGGCAGGGCCAGGCAGGACCACAGAGCCCAAGTGGGACTGTAGAAAATTTACAGCTACATTCTACCAAAAGCAATCTACAGAGTCAATGCTATCCCCATCAAAATTCAAACATAATTCTTTACAGACCTCGAAATAACAATACTCAACTTCTTATGGAAAAACAAAAAACCCCCAAGATAGCTAAAATAATCTTATACAATAATAGAACTTCCAGAGGTATCACCATCCCTGATTCCAAGCTGTATTAGAAAGCTATAGTAATAAAAATAACATAGAAATAGACAGGTTGATCAATAGAATTGAATCAAAGACACAGAAGTAAATCTACACAAATATGGACACCTGGTTTTTGATAATGAAGCTAGAAATATACAATGGAAAAAAAGAAAGCATCTTCAACAAATGACGCTGGTCCAATTGGATGTCAATATGTAGAAGAACACAAATAGACCCATATCTATCACCCTGCACAAAACTCAAGTACGAGTGGATCAAAGCCCTCAACATGAGACCAGGTGCAATGAATCTGATAAGAGAGAAAGTGGGGAGTAGCTTTGAGTGCATTGGCACAAGAGACAATTTCCTGAACCAAACACCACTAATAAGCTATTTTTATGTTAATAAATGATACCATTATTGTTGCTTTTGAAAGATTCTAGAATTATCTTGAATATTTTCTAATTTCAATTTATGTGGTAAATATAACTCATAAAATGGTTCTTTGATGTCTTCTTAATTTTAGTGTGATTAGGTTCCAGGGCCTATAGGTTTGGGAAATGCTTGTCCAGTGTTACCATGGTAGGCTCATCTCTTCTCTGATCTTCTACCCTAGCCCCTTAGAGTCACTTGAACAGAATAGATGATGGCCAGGATAAGGAAGTGTCTGGCCTACTGACTCAGCTCTTCATACTGCCAAAGGGCAAGGTCTGGCTCCTTGTAGTGGTCCTGGTATGTCTGCTAACAGAAGCCCCACCTCTTAGCTAGCCCTCTGTAAAGCCATCCAGGTTTCTATGCAGAATGTGCTTTTCAGACTGAGTGCATCAACTGGTCTGGAATTAGTCTTGATTTGATTCCCTTTTCTTCTGTGGAGCAGGAATGCAAACAAAACCCACCCCAGCTGACTGTAATACAGCCATCACGCTGAGCCAGTGATGCTGTCTCCTCCCCTGTGGCCTGTCTGACAAGCCGCCTCGCAGGTTGAACTGTTGAGTTTCAAACTGGATGGCTTGCTATTATAACCAGTTTATTGATTGGTGTTAACGCACTGAGGGAAAATAAATTTTACTTTTTTCGACCACTAACCTTGAAAACGCCTGGAATCTGGTTGGATCAGCTTTTCCTTGCCCTTGGGTGAATTCTTAGGTTTGATTCAGGGTTTTGTTCAATTATACTTAGATAAAAAAGAGTTCAAATAAAACTCCAGAGAACACTCTTATCCCATTTATTGAAATTCCCAGAGTAGGGCACAATGCCAATCAAAATGGAAAATTAATGCATCTCTTGCTTGGGTCCAGCTTGAAGGGTATCAAGCTCAAATCCTTTCTTCCTTCCCTTTTCCCCTCCCTCTCCCCCTATTATCTCTCCCACTCTCTCTGTCACAAGCTGAAGCCAACAACAGGATGTTTTCTTTGGGTCTTCTATTTTGCTGGTCTGAACCAGGTGTTAATCATGACTATCTTCTGTCAGTAGTGATACCATACGGGGATGTTGATAGCTAAGGCATCTGATCAAACAGGCAGACATTGCCCTTCCTCTTCCTCCATGATTCTCCCATTGGTGCCATTTAATAAGTAAAACGTAATTTAGCACCATGAGGCTCCAAGATCTGGTTGCAGCATTCATATCAATAGAGCAACAGCTTCCAGATATGTTTATTATCACCCCAGACCAAACCATACCCCAATATCTGTGGACATCGGCTGAACTCCCTTGCAGAACTTCTTGGCTGACTGTATCTACTCTATGCTTTATTGGCAACTTTATCACACTGATACTTTCCTTTTCCACCATGATGGGGGTCCCAGTGCTATGATAGGTCTATGGTGGTCTACCGTTTGTCAAGTAATTAATGGGTTATTCTTGTTTCTAAATGGGGAATATACTTGACAATTTATCTCTTGTTTGATGCTTTGGGAGTGTTTAGTAGAATCATTGACAAAAACCCATATATTTAGTAAGGGAAAATCTATCATTCTTATTATTAGTAGCTATATTTTGGTTGGAAGATAATTTAGCATTTGCTATATAGGAATAAATACAAGATACAGAAGGGGACTTTTGGGGATCTAGGGATTAGTACATGACTCAGGAACAACTTGAAGAATTTTAAAACTGATCTTGAAGTCGGTATGTGTTTCCATGAATAATTCCATACATATACAAGAAGATATGCATATGTACAGCTGTATGAATGTGTATATATGTGAGTCACTGGGCACAGAATATTTTACACTCAAATAAGTACCACAATATATTCACATAGATAAATCGTGGTTATATCCCCAGTGACATCAGGACAAATCTATGAGTGGCAGCAGGAAATGAATTTCCTGAAATATATTAGAAATAAATAATTATGTAGACTTAAGTTTCTCCAACACAAAAAATGAAAAAAATTCTAATTTATTAGGTTTAAAATGAATAATGCAAAAGCATTGAATTTTTCACAATTCATGCTTTTACCCCACTTCTTTCTCTACCTCTATTTCATCATCTTTTCACTGAAGTCAGGTATCTTCATACAGTGTTATATTCAATGATTTTAAGCAAATGCCTTACTACACCAAGCAAGGGGGTGGGGGATGAGTCTTATTAAGCTTCCAAGAGAGAGCCAAATGCCTGATCAGCATAAAGTCCTGAAGAAGAGAGGATCTAATTGCTCCCTTAATGTAATTTGAAATATTAGTAGGTCAAAGATTAAGACAAGGACATAATTCAGAACAGAGAGCCTAATAAGCTTGCTAATGTGCCTCAAATGAGCACAAGAGAAATGTGATGTGTTTTGAAAATATTGATGAGCTTCTGCAGAGGGTCCTTGCACGCTTGTGGTGCAGGCCTCACGATGCAGAGCCTCTGCTTGATGGGAGAAGAATCCCACATTGCTCATACCATGAACACTGTACGCATGCCTGTCTTACAGATTTTCACTGTCTGGTGAGATAAAGAACTACCTTGGACCCCGTTAACTCAATTATTCATACATTCAGGTTATTTTAGACATAATCATCTTAGTGACTCAAACAACGTAGGTAACTGGACACAACTGGACACCTTGTGAATAGGAAACTAATAAATTAAAAATGAAGAATTGGTAGTAGACTTGTTTAAACATATCAATCCTATGTCATATAGAAGCATTACATAAGGGCAGTAATTCAACCTTTTCTTCTATCTGTATACATCAACCAATTTTCAAATAGGAATGATGAAAGGGGATCAAAGTTTAAAAAGAGCTCAATAGTTTATCCTTAAAAGTAGCTGTTTTTGTTTAACTGGAAGTGATAGATTAACTAATAATGCTCATAATACATTTAAATTCACAATTACAAATAATCTCAAGCATACCCCTACTTTACAGCTGATAATTTTAGTTTTAATTGCCAACCTCTCAATATCTATAATCACCTGAGAAAAAGGGTATTATTTGGATTAGTTTAAGCAAAGTGGAAAGAAGTTGAAAGACCTGCCCACTGTGGGTAGCACCATTCTCAAGATTGGATCCTGGACGCTATAAAAAAGAGAGAGAGAGAGAATCAGCGGAGCACTAATATTCATTGCTTCTTGTTGCCTAACTGTGAATACAATGGAACCTGCCTCAAGTTCCTTCTTTCATGTATTATGTGGATTGTGTACTTGAAGTGTAAGCCAAAGTAAACCTTGTCTTAAGTTGCTTTTGTCTGTGTATTTCATCTTAACAACAAGCAAAGTAATTGAGAAAAATTCTTCAGTGATCTGAGCAAACATCAGTGAAAATTCAGGATTATACTGTGTTGAAGATATGGTAACTCAAAATAGAAACAAAGTAAGTTTCATGAAAATATAATGTATTTATAACGGAAGTAGGTTGGATTTTAGAAGCGAGGATATACTTAACCATTCTTTTGTTTTCAACCTTTTAGTTTATTTTTACGACTGTCAACACCTTTATAGGTAAATAGTTTCTCAGATATTTGTGAAGTTAGGAGGTAACAGTCCAGAGATTTCCTAAGGGATGAGACCCAGAAAGCTAGGCAAACATGCTTTCCCTGCATGTGCTAGTTCTAGTTAGGGCAGATTTGCTGCTGAAGCACTCACTCCCTTACCCTTTCTGTGGATTGTTATTCATTATGTTGGTAACCACACACAGAATTACCATTCTTCAACATGTTTCTAGGAAGAACATCTCAGGAGTCACACCAAGCTACATTTTAAACATCTCACTTCTGCATTAAGGATGAAGTTAAGAGGCCACGCTTTGGATCCTTTCCATTTTTCACTGCATTGCTAGCTTTGAGAGCATGTTTACATGCAGAAAGAGCCTGGGTGGAGTGAGAGGAGAATGAGAGAGCAGTAGCATCGTTTGGTTCCTGCAATCAAAAATATCAGCATGAAAAGGGGTTAAGGAACAGATCTGAAATATATTCATTGAAGTTTCCTGCCAATCAAAGGAATTAAGATGCTTATAATTTCAGGGATATTGAAATCTGTCTTCATGTAATGATTCCAGAGTTGGCTTTTCAATCTCGATGAGTCTATGCCTCAGACCATTTCATCCTCATTCCTGTGATATGCTTCATCTCCCAAGCTTCACACTTAGGAGGCTGTCTTGTTATACTACTTTCCCCCTTAAGGTTCTGTTTTTCTTTTCTCCTTCCTTTCTCCTATCCTCTCCTCTCCCCTCCACTCCTCCCTCCCTCTCTCCCTTCCTTCCTTCCTCTCTCCCTCCCTCCCTTCTTTCCTTCTTTTCTTTCAGTGATGTCTAGGTGTGTGTGTGTGTGTGTGTGTGTGTGTGTGTGTGTGTGTGTGTGTGTACGTGTGCGTGTGTCTTACAGTTGCTTAAAGAAGACCAACAAAACGTCAACACCACTAACATGCCAGCATGGACAGGCATACTCTAGATGAAGAGCTACAGGGTATTAGTGGCTTCTGAGAGAGGGTCATTCACAACCCCCACAGGCTATTTAGTATGAAGGGGTCAGCCCCAAATGAATATACATATGAGTCACACTAAATGGACTCAGTAGGTTGTATTTATAGATACATGTATATATGTGTAACATGTGTGTGTATGTGTATGTGTAATAATAATTAAAGAAGAAGAGGCTATGAATTTGAGAGGGAGTGTGAAGGGACACAGAAGGAGTTTAAGGGTGAGAGGGAGGGGTTTAAATAATGTAGAAAAAACTAAATAAAAATAAAAAATCATTAATATTTTATTTCAGTTTTTTTTTGCTTGAGAGTTTTATGTATTTTGATTAAATCCATTTTTTACTCTCTCTCTCTTCCAACTCCTCCCATACACCACCATACCACTTTCCCTTTTAACTCCTTGACTTTTTAGAACCTACTGAGTCCACTTAGTGATGCCATTATGTACATGGGTGTAGGACTACGTACATGGGTATCTTCTCAGGGGCTACATTCCTGAAGAAAACTGGTTCTCCCTCTCCCAGCAGACATAAATTGAAAATAGCTTCTTAGCTACAGAGTATTTCTTTGTAGAAAGCATCCTCTTCACACTATTACTTATTTGTACTCTGCATTCAACTACCAAATGTTGTCATTGAGTTCCTTCCTCCCCTTACTTACTTCCACTTCTTCAAACACCCCACTCATGCCCGCAATTTCATTCACAGTTTTTGTCTGTGTTCTCTTTGCTTGCCTTGAAAACCTTTCCCTCCACACTTTTTTCCTTAACAGAATCTAGCCTGTGACATGTCTTCTACAGTAATCTGTCCAAGTTTTCTATGCTTCACCTGAAAACATTTATTTTGAGGTAGTAAGAAAAATATAAAGCAGCTCTTGGTAACAATAATTAAATACTTACTGTCTGTCATTGATTTGAAATTGGTATTGCATTAAATAGGCCAACCAAACACTTGTGTTTTCAGGTGTTTACTCAACTAACCTGGACGTGTATGCCCTCTCAAAAGTCTGCCCATGAATGCTCAGAGTAGTTGTATTCACAGTCACTCTAAACTAGTGAATAATCAAGATTGTCCTCAAAAGGTGAGTGAAAAAGGAAATTATACATCCATAAAAGGGAGTGCCGCACAGCAATGTAAGCCATCCACCATCAAGACACGTGAAGACATTGATAAATTTTAAATTAGTTCCACTAAGTGGAGACATTCTATAAAAAGAAAAAAAAAAAACTATGGAAAGAGAGGGCATACAATAGTTACCAGGCTGGGAGTGGTGGTGAGTTAATTAGGAAAATCGCAGATTATATTTAAAGGCTGTAATACTATTGTGCATGAAATGGTATTGATGAGTTTATGACTTTTCATTGTCAAATCTCACAGAACTTTTGTTAGTTATTTGCAGCGCTGTGCCATTACCCTGCAAGGAAATGTCACGAAACACAACAGAATCTGCTAATAAGAGTTTTATTAAAGATAAAGGGGACAGAGAGTGCTCAGGCCTGTAGGAAACACGTGTGTGGAGAAGAAGAACTGGGAACACGGCTCCGGCTTTTAAAGGCTGGGTGGCGTACATGCGTACACAGGTCGACGTAACCGTTCCACGCCTGTGCAGAACACATGGCTATGCTGCGTGCTCTTACGTAGCTATGCAACGTCACGGATCCTGGTCACGCGAGATGCCTTGACCCGGAAATGGCTATCTTGACCTGGAACTGGCCAGGTGGAAGTGTCTGCCGGGCATATGCAAACACGCCCGACCATGGGGGTGTGTTGTGAACCCTTCATCTTTACAATACAAGGAATGACTATAGGGAAGCATTGTTAAATTAAAAAAATCTATCAGAACTTAATTTCAGGATGGACAGAAGACTGCAGCAGGATGTATCTGTCTTTCATAAGGCTGAAACGACTTCTCTGAATAGACTATTCCAGTGTTCAATGCCACAATTATTCCACTTTCAAGAACTGTACATATTCTCACTCCAATTATCTGTATGCAGCCTAGTCATTAAACTCAGTTTTGAAGTGTCTTCTTCGTACCAAACTGTCTAGTTTAATCATCAGCCATAGAGACTTCAGGCTCTTCCACCACTGCACAGTACAGTTGGTTATATGGAAATCCCTTAATCATTTGCAAATCAAGAGTGTCCGCACTGTGAGTTGGCCTTGCATTCTAGGAGTTGACTCATTCTCAAAATGTCTTTAGAGCTCTTATCTGGAACCATCTAGATGATTTCCATAAACAAACCAAACCAAAAACAAAACCAACCAAACAAAACCCCTCACTCTGGTTCTTACACCCTTTCATGTCTAATCCAGGTGTATGCTAACCCTCCCACCTTTCCATGTGTGCTATACCCTCAAGGCTTTTTTTTTTTAAATTTTATTTATTTTTACTTTATGTGCATTGGTGTTTTGCCATGGGTGTTGAGTCCTCTGGAACTGGAGTTGCAGACAGGTGTGAGCTGCTATGTGGGTGCTGGGAATTGAACCTGGGTCCTCTGGAAGAGCAGTCAGTGTTCTTAACCATTGAGCCATCTCTCCAGCCCCCCCTCAAGGCTTTTTACCCAGTAAGGCCAATTGATGGCTAATCTTTACTGTTAACAGGACAGAATTTAGTATCACCCTGGAAATATACTTCTGACTGTGTTTGTAAAGCTGTTTACAGAAAGGTTAAACTGAGTAGGGAAAACCCACCAAGACTCTGTGGAGCATCGTCCCTACTGAATTAAATGGAGAAATTTAAGTGAGCAAAAGAATCCCTCTATCTCTGAATCCTGAGCTCAGACACCGTGTGCCAGCCTCCTCACACTCCTAACACAGTGTGCTAGTAGTTTATCTGACAAAGCACTGGGTCAGGAACTGAGGCCTACCAACAGCTGTCTGAATGAGCCATCTGAGTGAGCTAGGCTGTGTCCTTCTTCCTAGTCACATGGTGCAATGACTGCAGTCATGTCTGGCATCTTTACGTCAGGCTAGTGGAATTGGCTAAACTGTGCCGAGAGGCCTGCGGCACGTGAGGAAACACATGTTCATTGTTATGAACTGGGAAATTTGTCATTCAACATTTCATAGCTATTACCTACCTTACATGCATTTTATCTTATGTTAAAACATATCACATGCCCTACTGCTTTAAATAGGAGGGTAACATTGCAAGTGTGAAAATGCTTTCTTCTGGGTGAACGCATGTTAGCAGAATGGCTTCTGTAAGTGGGACAGACTTGAATCTAGATTCAAGAACTGCCACCTTTTTATCTCTTAAAAATAACAAACAAAGCATACTATATTTAAAAGAAAATTTCTTAACAGTTCTGTAAACACACATGAGTTATTCTGTTGCAGTTTTTATTTGATTCATCCCGACTCTGAATTAGCACACCTGCCTATCGTTAACAGAAGAAACTAGTGTTACTCTAAACAAGAAACAGGATGAAAATAGCAGTTTGTTCATATCTCCTGATGTCTCCTAGGTGTGTCTACAGTTTACAGGAGAAAGGATTATTGTACACATTTTTGCTAATAGGACAGAAGAGAGGGAAGTGATTGTTCAAAGAAAGAAACACGTGACCATGCTCTCAGAAGGGGAAAAGCAAAAGTCGATAGAGTCTAGGGGTATCCACCTGGAAACCGGCTTCCCTTTCATGCCGTGTTCAAAAGCTCTTCCTTCCACTGAGTCTCCACTATGCAAACATGGCCCATTTGCTGTACAGATATTCTCTTTTTTGTTCTCTGTGCTAATGTTCCCCATATGCACGATCCGACTTCACACATCCTCACACTCGCTTGCCTCTGTTGGCATGGTCTCCATTTGCCTGCCATATGTAACTATGCCTGCATCACTTCCAAGCCCAATTTAAAGTCTGAAATGTATCCTTCCCTGCACTTTGTCTTTTTATACCTTTGGGATTTGACAAAAGTTTTCTCCATCAAAATATGACTGATCTTTAATCTGCAGCTAGCAAAATTCGAAGAATTGTCACCTTCTAGCTTTTGCATAGTTAGCCAAATTCTCCATTCAGACTAGGCAGAAATATAGCAATGTCTCATAAAATTCCTTTTGTTGTCCTATGGGGATATCTTAATAGACAGGTCATGTGTCCTTGGAGAACAGATTGCATCAGGAGATTCTTCTTTGAGCTTTTCAGCTGACTCTTTGTGGGCAGTCTCCACTGACTCAAGAATGGTGCTGTGGCAAGTGACCATTTGTTACCATAGGAATGAAGATTTGTCACAGGGATCCTGACATAATTTGTAAATTATGAAATTATTTGAAGGGATTGCCTCCAAACTAAAATTGCTTTAAAAATTTTACCTGGTGACTATGTATCCATAAATGATTCTATAAAAATATATGTTGTCTATTAGGTCACCAGCTAGAACAAATGCTTATTCCCAGTTGGATCTTCTTGCCTTCCCTGTGCCTTCTCTGATTTCTCAGATCCAGATCAAGTGGATCCAAAGTGTCCTTGCCATGAGTCTTGACATGGGCATAGCAACAAATCATGTGGTTGTGGTAATAATCACAGCTTCCTTCTTTCTGCACACTGCCAGGGCCAAATTTCATTTTAATTTTTGATGATTTATTCTATTGGACATTAAGTTCGTATTTTAACTTTTCTAGTGTTGATATACTATATTAAGCATTATTAAAAATATGACTTTAAAAAAAGTAGGCACCCATAAATGGTTTCAGTATTGAATGAGTAATCACTTTGGGTGTGTGTCTGGTCATCATATTTCCTATCAAGTTTTATATACCAGTTTATCTATGGACACTAATGTGACTGCTGTGTAATAGCGTATTTAAAAACTAATTGATAAATGGAAGTGGGATTTTTAACTGAATTTGAGTTTTGATTCTTATTTAGAAAGTTGATGTTTCTTTTTCCTATGTTTATTTGGTTTATCTTTGCTTTTATTTTCTTGTTTCTGTTCTTTTTCATTGTCAATTACCTAAAAGAAGTCATTTATTTCTCATTAAATGCCTATTAGCTTTTCAAGTACTAAGTGGAAAATGTATAGTTCAGTCTAAGATACTATTAGTTTCTTGCCAAAACTAAAACTAAATATTCATTTTACAAATTGAGAGAGTGGCCAGTGGTGCCTTCGAAGAGGAGAGAAGGTGGGTGGCAACAGAGAGGCTGAGTCATAGAGATCAGAGTACAGTTAGACAGGATGAACTGGTCCTGGTGTCCCCCCAACACACAGAGAAAAGGGTCAATTGTAGCCTACATCAGCGTCTTATAAACTTCAGAATAGCCAGAAGAAATGTGTTCAAGCACTGCCATCATGTAGGTACTGTGTTTGAGGAGATGAATTCGGTCATTAAATTGCACATGTGTATCACATTACCATACTCTGCTAATGATGTGCAAACACGTGTCAATTAAAAATGAAAAATAACCATTAGCACATGAAAATTTTATGTGGTTCATCAGGTCAAGTCTTTCCCTTTGTGTCTGCATTCCCTCGTTTTCATACATCTTTACTATTGTCCAAGTCCAATTCTATCACTGAGCTTAATGGCTTTTGAAATGACTTAAGGACTATTTGAAATTAGTTTGGAGGATGACAAAAAACACAGTTTTAAAATATTGACACAAAATATTTTATTATTCAATTTTTAAGAATTATCTTATTCACCTACTAGATTAAGTAGCATATTTGATTAGACTTCAGTATAGTTGCTATCAAAAGTGTATGCTATTTTAAGAAAGGTTGTTATATTACACAAAACTGACTTTTTCAGGGGAAATTCTTCCTCTGAATGTAGACATCACACAATTGGGTATTGTGAAGAGACAAGTGAAAGAAATTAATACAAGCATCTGGGGAAAAGTGAAGTCAACACTTTTGAGTTGCAAGACTCTATGAAGTTAGCGCATTTAACTTCCAAAATGGGATAATCGTGCTTTGTTTTAGGCAAATTAATTGATAATTTATTGCTCCACAGTAGCCGTATGTCATTCTTCTATTTCCTCCAATATTTTTGGTTGGAACATTTATCTGATGAACAAAGAAGTTTCCTCTTTCTTTCAAGTGTGTGTGTGTGTGTGTGTGTGTGTGTGTGTGAGTGTGTGTGTGTGTGTGTGTGTGTGTGTGTGTGTGTGTGTGTGTTTCTAGAATGTGTTTTTTGAGATGGTGTATGTGCATCTCCAAAATGTGTTTCCTGGGATTGTCCCACTCACCTTGAATCAGATGCTTACAGTACTGGTTCCTCCTGAAGGAGCATCCTTCTGTCAACCCCGCTTTCCTGCCTATGGGCTGAACAGAGGACAGTGGAGCAGCCAACACACAAGACCACCTTCGTGCGTGGCTAAATGTGGTATTGTATTCCCCCAAATATTGTGCATGCTAACAAACTTATCTGGGGTCAGAGACAGAACAGCCACAATATTAAACATAAAGGATAGGCAGTGGTAGCACACTCCTTTAATCCTAGCATTCCAGAGGCAGAAATCCAAGTGTTAAAGGATACAGCCAGGCATGGTGACTCATCACGCCTTTAATCCCAGAAAGCAAGCCTTTAATCCTAGGGAGTGATGGCAGAAAGCAGAAAGGTATATAAGGCGTGAGGACCAGAAACTAGAAGCATTTGGCTGGTTAAGCATTCAGGCTTTTGAGCAGCAATTCAGCTGAGACCCATTCTGGATGAGGACTCAGAGGCCTCCAGTCTGAGGAAACAAGACCAGGTGAGGATCCAGAGAGGTGAGGTAGCTGTGGCTTGTTCTGGTTCTCTGATCTTCCAGTATTCACCCCAATAACTGGCCTCAGGTTTGATCTTATTAATAAGAACTTTTAAGATTCATGCTACAGCTAAAGACCATGGTGATTTTTACAGCATCCCCGGGCATTTCAAATCTGTAAAGCAGGAATTGGGTCTCTGCACCAGGTGCTTTTTCTTGTGTTTCCTCTTTTCCTCTTCTGGAGAGGGATGAAGGAGATCCTTTGAAAGAGGTGTGCTCTCACAGGGAGCAGGAAAATTTCTTGAGTGAAGATGTGCCAATGATATTTACATCTGCTTTTTTTGTTATATGTAATCTTGTTTTGAGTTAGTATGACAAAATTTTCTGGGTACTATGCTTATGCTCATGAATATCTATTAGATGACGTAATCCATAGTTAAATACAAATTTATGAATTTTAACTCCATGTGTTTCTCAAACTTAACTTGTATAATTAAGTGAACATAAAAAAAGCAAGATATTTTCTAAAATGTCTTGGAATTAATCTTGTTTATCAAATGTTTTGACTTTTATGACTGATTGTAGCCTTGTGGTAAAGCACTCAAATACTTAGAAAGAATAAAATAGGTATGTAAAGTTGTGATTTTAAATATTAAAAGCAAATGTCCTTAAAATAGATACCAACATAGACATGTATTTATATATGTACAAATAGAATTTCATATGTTAGGAATGTGTATCATTATTTTATATTTTCAAAAATATAAACAATTGCCTCATCTATGATTCTTAAGTCTCAGCCTCATCAGAGTTCCCACTACTGTGGCATGCTTGATTCTTTTGTGACAGTCCTATAGTATCCATAGGCCATGCAGCTAGCACCTGAAGCCTTTATGTTGCTTAGTATTTCCCTTCAATTATTTTTTATGTCTCTTCCAGAGTAACAGGGTACCAGATAGAAACTCATTCTGTACTCAAGGGCTTTAAAGAAATGCAGCATTACTTTAGGCTCATTTGATTTTTGTCTTGCTACATTCATCATATCTATAAAATACAATTTCTGCTTTTATTAATGAAAAGTGTTTCAATGTTGCAGTGTAGGAAAGATGGAAAACACTGGTGTGCAACCGCGCAGCTCTTTTCTTTGTCTTTATTCTGTTTTTCTATCTGGCACGGGGAGGGGAGGGACGATCAACAGTCCTCCCATACGCTTCAACTTTCACGTCTGTTTTGCCATTATCCATCCTGTTAAGATATAATTAATGAGAGCTTTCCCGAATTGCAAACATCATGAAAAACAGCCAATCCCTTCTCTTCGGAGACTACATTGAAAATAACAATAAAAGTGAGGTGGTGCGGGCTTTTGAAGTCTTTAGAAAACCCATCTCTGTGATCTTTGTTCCGCCGCTGGGGAAAGAGGACATCATTGCACGTGTCTGGCATTGTTCATGACAACAGGGCAACCGAAATAAAGCGAGAGTTTCTGGGAGTAGCATTAGGATGCAGCACTCCTGCTGTGCGCACCAGTTTCCTGCTCGGCACAGCTGCCTTCTCAGCTGGGGGTTTGAAATCAGCACTCTGAGAAAAGACAGAAATGACCGTGATGCATGCCCCTCACTAGGAGGAAAAGGTAATGTTCAATTAACGTGTCAGCCTGCTGCTTCCTAACTGACTTATTTCTGTCTACTTGTTTGTTTGCTGTGGCTTTGGCTTTTTTTTTTTTTTTTTTTGCTTCCTTTTCATTCAATGTAACAAACTGCCTGAACTGCAAGTGTTTGGGCTGCGCTTGTGGGAGAGAAGCCTGCACTACTGCGGCTTTACCAACATCAAGAACAGTGTGTATGTTCAAACCCACAGGGCAGCAGCGTCGCTCATGCTGTCCTGGCTAAGCTAGTGAAAATACAGTTGAATGAGAATAAACCAGCATTAAAGGAGCTTTTATGAATGCAGGGCTGCCTTGCAGGAGATTCTTGTTAGCCTTACCTGAGTCTCTACTGTAAAATGCCTACCACAGTGTTGGCGGTGAGCTGTGTTTTACATGTGACCTGAGTATTAACACCTATTCTTTCTCATAAGTTGGAGTCTTAGCTCTTCAGGCGTGACAATCACATTATCTTTATTTTTAATGCTTAAAAATTGTACTTGGATTGTATAGATAAAAATTTAAAAGAAACATGATTTTATAGAATCCTATTCTTCAAAGGATCATATTATTCTACTTCTTCGGGGCAACAAATCCACAAGGGCCCCGTGGAGAATCCTTTTATCCTCTTTGAGAAGAACTTATTTTACCAGCACAGAAAGACCTGGGAAGAGGCTGTTTCTGTGACATTAGAGTGTGTGGTGAATGTGCAAGTGTGTGCCCAACTTGGCTTTCATTGTGTGAATTTCTTCTAGGATTTTTATTGGTCTTCTGTGTGGAAAACTGAATGGTCTTGAACTTGAGCTTGAATTTTATCCTTAGGATAAAGTCCAGGGATTGACTATCCACAGGAAACAAGCCAATTTTGTTTTATTTTAAGTCTTTGAACCAAAGCATTGATTTTCCTCATTTTGGTAATCACTAAAGGTAAAGTCATTTTACCAGCGTTTATTATATGTCAGGCTCTGGGCTTGTTGACAGACACAGAAGCTAAGCATATAGTCCCACGCTCAAGATTTCTGTAGTCTAATCTCTTCTATTGAAATTATGATATGATCATTATGATATGATATTAAGATATGATACTTAACATATTGCAGAAAAGTTTAACAGATTTCATTGTATTTCACCCCAATGCACACAAAATTGCCTAAATGTTGACTGTTCTACAATGGATTAATTTTTACCTACATAGGCATCTAGTATTTGTTGAATGTATGGTTTATACAAGTCACCATTGTAAACTGAGATAAAGCAAACAAGACATCAGCCTGTCCCTTCATGTAATTTACAAAGTATGGGGAAGCCTGGGAGGGAGAGAGGCAAAGAGGTCATGGAAATTGAAGCTGCTGCCCTGATTGCACGACAATCATACAATCCTCCTTGCTTTCATGCTGTGTACCTGAAGGAAATAAGGAAATGTTAATAATGGTAAGTGATGTCAGAGTGCCTGGAAATGATTTCAAGGTGAACAACACAGACCCCACAACAGCATAATCCTTCAAATTCTGTTTTAAAAAGAGTGTGAAGAAATGTTTACACTGGTCCCGATGTACTGGTACCAATGTGATTAGGGATCTTGGGAGTTCCTTCTTGGTGTTCATCTTAACTTGCTAATAGGAAAAACATACTGGTTTCTAAGGTTTACTGAGATTTCTAAGAACTATGTCTGCTCTGGGCACTAGGGACACTATAAAAGTGAGGATGTGCTTTGTGTCCATCAACTGTCCACCATGGAAGGAACTTGGCAGAATTCATAGGTGGCTTCATGTAATGACTCTCATTTTTGATAATTAATTTTATATTATAATACTATAGCAGAACACTTTTTACCCATTTCATAGCTTCTTTCTTAATTTCTATTTAATCTATTATCTATTTATCATCTACATATCATATCTATCTCCATCATCTATCTATATTCAGTAATTTATTATCTATCATCATCTCTTTATCTATCTGATCTACCATTTATCTAGCCTCTCTATTATCTGCTATCCATCTACCATTTATCAGCTTTCAACCATTCATCCACTGTCTACATATATATCTTTATCTATAATATATATCCATATTTCCATCGACTATATGTCATCAACCATATATAATTTGTCTCTCTCTATATAGCTATAATTTATCTATTATATTTATATATTCATTCATCTATTTTCAAATAAACTTACTATTTTCAGTTTATACTCCAGTGTCTGTAATTCATTTATCAATTATCAGCCTAGGTAAAATAATTGAAAACCTAAGTTCTCATGTTCCCTAGCAAGGGGGATTATCTACATCCTTTAACCACGGATAATAACAAATGAATATAAACTTTTCTATGGGAAATTTTTCATTCTCTGATGTTAGGGTATGGTATAAGGCATTCTTGACATAATATTAGGGGATCCGTCTCTCTTAGTTCTTCAAGGCAGATTGTGATGTTGAAAACAGCTGCATCCATTTTGTGGCCATTAAGGAGGAAATATGAACAATGAGAAGGAGAATTCCAGAAATACCAGTCTCAATTCGATCAAACTGTTACAGCAATGATGCTTGTTGGACATTGTAAGGCAACTTTGAACTTTTTCACATGTATATAATAACTGTACATATTTATGGGATGTGCTATGCTATTTTCATAATTATATGTCCTAAAATTATCCCATGTTCATTAAACCACTCTAAATGACAGTGTGTGATTTTGTTTAGTTGAGAACATTCCTAACTGAAGCTATGTACATACACATAGGAACAATTCATTAGAGACTGTTGAGAGTTGAACATTATGTTATAAAATAAAACAATGAAGTGAAATGCAGTTCTGATACTGAAAAAAATTACGGTAGTCATTTTACTTGGTAATCAAAAAAGAATCAAGAAAATTTCTGGTATCTTTCAAAGATCTGTGACCAAATGACTCATTTGGTGTTTATTTTCTTATATAAAATAAGGAATTACATTATTCCTCTGGTTCAATTTGGATGTAAATTTCCAAGTTAATTATAATAAAATGTATTCAAAATCCTTGAGATTTTAACTACTTTTAAGGTTTATATTCTATACATTTTTGCATGTGAAAGAACTCATTAAACTCTTCCCGTTCATGCTTAGGACTCTATATTGAGAGAGGTTGGTTGTGAATTTTAACCTTGTGATATTTAATTTTAAACATGAAAGTCTATTATATTTAGTTATTTACATAAATTCAACATCTGGAAGCATCTCTCTGGGTGATTTTTTTTCCCAACAAAGCTTTACATAACTTCAATGATTTCTATGAACATAAAACCTAGACAAAATAACCTCATGAATATGAGTATATGTTCAAAGTACCAGGGTTCCCAACTCTTTCATGATGTGAACATTGTCATTGGATCATACGAAATTGCCACAAACAAGTGTTATCAATAGCAAGAACAAAGTTTTAATCTGCTCTTGGGAGGAAAAGAGCAAAGCAAATGAAGTGTTAGTGTACTGTTTGAAAGCCTGGGTATAAATGTGAATGAAAAAAAAAATGGATTGTAACCAACATTGATTTCAAGGTCTGCTACAGTTTCCATGTCATCCTGCAGTAACGCTGGGTTGCCTGTGCTTCCTAGTTTGAGTTGCTCCAACCAAGCTTTGTGACCATGATATTGGATTAATTTCAATTTGTTAATTTGGGTAATGTTAGGAGCTAAGATGGATAAAGAAACAGTTACTGTAAATAAGAGATAAGTCCAACAGGGATCACGCCAGAAGCAGAACTTTGATAAGCACAGATACTCATGACAGAAGATGAAAGGGGTGGTGGGAGAGTGACTCTGTGGTGTGTGTGTGTGTGTGTGTGTGTGTGTGTGTGTGTGTGTGTGTGTGCATATACGTGGGGTAATTAGAGTAAAACATGCACCAATACAGAGGTTGCATCCCATTTCTGCAAAGAGAAAGAATCGCCTCACAATTACCATTATCTCTTGTTTTTCAGCATAACATGCAATGCCACTGAGGAGGTGACTGCTGTTTAGAAAGGAGAGGTTCTTTCTTTCTTTGAATCAACAGAGCATCTCTGCAGCAGTGGAGGAGAAAAGAAGCAGAGAAATATTTCCCTACATGCTGCAGGTGGTTGTCAAGGAAACGTCCACACTCCACAAGGTCACCTTTGGAAACAACTGCAAGATGTCAAGAACAGATCAGTAGACACAAGCCAAGATCTCAGCCCTCTAACACCCTCTCTTGTTTTAAAATATTACTCCTAACAAACACTTGTTTACCTAATTCTATGTGGCTTGGAGTAGTCAAGTGAAGCTAATGATGACCTAAGTCAAGCCCAGAATTTTTCAAGTTCTGTTCTTTGAAGCTTCTGATGTTTAGTGGGGATGCTTGGAGTGTGGGAAAGCGCTGGGTCAGCAGCCTGAAGACAGATCAAAGCCAAGTTACAAAGATAAGCTCCATTTAGGACTGCATTTGTAAGAGCCTCTAGAATGATCATCAAACTTTGTTTAAAATATTAAGATTTTAATTAATATTTTAAATAGTATTTGTTTAAAATATTAATATTTTAATTAATTAAATATTAATTAAAATATTAAATAAGAAAACACTTTATTATATGCTAGAAATGTGCAGAATTTTGGTCAGTCAGTCCATTTCATCCACTCCTCTAGACCCTCATCAGTTAACTTATTCATTCATTCTTTCATCAGATACTTATGATTTCATACTATGCGCCCGGAAAGGCTTTGGGCATGAGAAGTGAATATAATTCAGTCCCCACAACTAAGATCTAAGAGACCCGAGAAACTCAATCTGAAGAAAATGCCAATATGGAAACCAGTAATGGAGTCACTTACAGAGGGGCATGCAGGGAGTTGCTTATCACCTAAGCAACTGCTCCTAATGGGTCAAGGAAGAAAGGGTTTGGGAAGAATGTGTACATATAGTCTTGAGAGTGAATATGCACTGAGCCTGGAATGTAGTGCTGGAAGCTCATCTTATGACAGAGGCAGCAGCAAAGGGCAGAAATGTGAGCGAGATGCACTGGGATCCAGCTGTTGGGAGCTCCAGATAGACTAGGGGGAGTTTAGAAAAGAAAACAGAAGTGCATCCATGAAAGTATGTTTACTGCTGGCTTTTCAGACACATCCTTTATATGACAACTAATGACATTATTTAATTCTATAATAAATAACTTTGGCTTTAAGTGGCCTGATATGGTTCTTTCTATTTCTTATGACAATCCAAAATTGGTTCCACTCATGCGCTTGCAGATGGCTTTACGGAATTGGAATTTCTGAGGCTGCTTGTCATTTAAAGCAAGCATTGTGAGACCCAGCAATAAACTCTGCCTTCCTTTTAAAATTCACAATGATATCTGATTTACTGGAAGACCAGGGCTGCATTTTTATAGATGGGCTTGCAATGATTTTCCCTTTCAAAGTAACTGGTGACACAAAGTTGTTCTATCGTCGTTGTGTGAAATCTCAGACCCTATATTCTGTGGTTAGAAAATGACAAAGGCTGACAGTTTTCCTGTGTACTAAGATATGCGGAGCCACACTGACATGTTAATTCTTCCAGTATGAAGGAAAGGAATGACGGTTTGTGTTCAAGTGAATGTGCAGGATGCCAGCATTACAGAGCTAAAGGTTTTTGGCATCATCTAGGTTAGCCACCTGTTCTAGCCTCCATTTGCTGAATAAATTAGAAGCTCTTGGGAGAGTGTGTGCAACTGACTGGCCTGCCTTGTTACCAAGGCAACCATTTTTCTCTCTGCTCTATGACTCTGAAAGGGTTCATAACCCATTAGTACTCCTCTGGGCAAGGATATGAGAACATTTCTTTTTTTGATTTTCCCTTTCCTTTTTTTTTTTTTTTCCATTTTTCTGGTCAAGATAATATGACCAGTAAATGCTCTTACCATATACGTATATTCAAACACTGCACTTCCCAATTTCCTGGGAGGAACTGGAGTGTGAATCTTAAAGGCACATGGCAGCTGAATGGAGAGATGCATATAATAATGAATAAAAAATGAAAAAGATATTTCAACCTCAAATGCTTTCCAAATGGAAAATATTTGCAAAGCAGAGTTTATTTAAGCCCACATATGTAAAAACACAGACTCCTTGAGTCCAGCTCACGGGGCTCTGAACGAAAGCCACTTTCATAAGGGAGTCTAGATGTACTTATCTCTACCAGGCTTCCCTTACTCTGCAAGGACAACGTAACAAGGAAGGGCAAGCAGACGATCTTATTTAAAAATCAGGTTAATCAAATCACAATCCCACTTTCTGAATGTCACAGGACTAAATACCTAAAGCAAGCAACTTCCCACTGTAGTAGAACCATAGAGCCCATGCAGGATATGACTCACAAGGGGCACTCAGAACCAAGAATTTGAGGTTGTTTTTCCCCTTTTATAATGCATAGTTGTTATTTTTCCATCTGTCTTCTGTATATTCCCTACCTTTACTAAATATTCATGCATTTAAACATCATTAGAAGGACTTTTGAGTAAGTAAATTTTTGTTACCCTATTTCAGTCTTTTTTTTTGAGACAGGGCTTTTCTGTGTAGTCCTGGCTGTCCCGGAACTCTCTTTAGACCAGGCTGACCTCAAACTCAGAGATCCACTTGCCTCTGCCTCCCGAGTACTGGGATTAATGGAGTGCACCACCACAGCCTGGCTCTATTTAGGCATTTTGTATGAACCTTTTCTCATATTAACATGAGACAAATTTCTTTTTCTTGCTTTGTAATTGAGTGACCTGAGGCCAAGGAAAGTACAGTTGGTATTCACATTGTGATCTAGCTTATTCTAAAAGGCAATGTTTCTTCATTATACTACACTGTCTATAAAGTTCTGAAATAAAATGAATTATATATATGTACATACATAATTTCTGAACATTAAAATATTGGGAAGAAAACAATTCTTGATAGAATCCCAGAACAGTGAATGTTAGTGCTCAGGGACTTTCTGATTAGTTAGGAATTTATTAGCAAGAGAATGTAAATCTCAGTTTTTCCAAAGTCAAAATGCAGTGGCAGTTTTGAATTTATTCGTAATGGAGAATAGCTTCACCACACACAGCAATTTTTCTAACACTTATTTTTTTAAATCATCTTCCTAGAGTGAAGGATTAACATTGAACTTCCAACTCCTGCAGCCATATTGTTGTTTGCAACTGTGAAGAACACATGATCTGATGTACTCTATAATGTTTTAGGGTTGCCGTGCCCAGGTGAGATGCCAGACTTGTGATTTAGCTCTTGTCAGATGTTACTACAATTAGATTGACTCTGATTTCTGATTTTCTATTGGTTTCAGTCCTGGATTTTGAATTTTCAAAGATGCAATTTGTATTTTTAAGTAAGTAGTTCTAACTGATCTGATGACATCCTACTTAGACAGTTTTTAAAACACACAGTTCTTTATGTCCAATGAAACAGCACAAGTATTTCTGTATAAAAGCAAAAGGATTCTGGTTCTTTGTAAGTTCATTATGGTTGACTCTGGCTATAACTAAAGATTGACAGGTCCCAAGAGAACAGATACCATGCAAGAGCAACACAGGTTGCTTTCCTAGAACAGAGGGACCTGGTGAAGGAAAAGACATCCTTTATTTGCTACAGGCAAGTCGGATTTTCTTTTTCTTTTCCTGATTTCAGGATCATTTCAACGTTTGAAAGTCATTCAGAAAAATATGACAATTATTTTTAATCTGAAAAAAGTTATACGCAAGCATTCTATTTGTATCTCTAGAAACACTTTTAATGTAGTTTCTTCTATCACTTTCAGTTATCTAAATTAGAATGCCATCTATCTATCTATCTATCTATCTATCTATCTATCTATCTATCTATCTATCTATCTATCTATCTACGTACTTGAGACAGAGTCTCATACAGCCCATTCTGGTCCTCAACTTGTAGTTGAGGGTGAAATCACATCTATGGAATGGTGAGGATTAGACCCAGAGCTTTGTGCAGGGTAGGCAAGCACTCTAGTGACTAAGCTACATCCCCAGCCCACAGATGAGATTTAAATACTATTTTGTACTCCAAAGAATGCTCTATTCCCCTGCTTCATTCAGTGTACTTTCAGTAAGCATCACCGGTTTCCCTTGCTCTGGGTACTCTGTTATGTGCTGAGTCCTCAGAGATGAAGATGCTGTTCCTCTCCTCTGTAATTCCAGGGTAAAAGATGTGCAAGGCAGACTGTCCTTAGAGTTCGATGCTGTCCTTAGAGTTGACGAACTCAGGGAAGAGGAAAAGGTACGTACGCTCCCACAGAAGTTTTGGCAGTGCCAACTCAAGCTGAGCCTTAGTTATCCTGGCCGCCTTGCATTGCTGGCCACTGTCCCTTCTACCACATGACCTCCTGTTTGTCTTCCCTTTGTGTCACCCTGTCTTTGGATGTATGAACAACGCGTCTTCCTAACCACAGTCTTATTTCATCTCACTTCTGCTTTTCCCTTTTGTTCCTGTTACATTGATTGGCTAATTTGAACCTGACCTTTTCCTGGGTGGTTTTAGTTTATTCAAACTCTTTCACTACTCAAGTGCTGGTCTCACTAGGGTCATTCTTCCATCATTTCTTCCTTTTTGTTTTTAAGTTCTAAGGGTCAAACACAAGGCCTCACATGTGCTCTATGGAGTCATACCCTAGTCTTAATACTGCATTTAATTACCTATTGGCAACTAAACTTATGGAGTGTTGACCTATTTAGGAACTCTGTGTGTGGACCTTGTTATACCAGAGAGTTTCTCAGGCAGAGAGTGCTTGTATTACACGTTCTTTGTAAAAATTCCTACTCTAGTCAAATGTCATTGCTCACAGGTGCCAGTTTATCTGAACAACCAAGTAACATGACATCTACCACATGCTACACCACCGAACTGAGACTGGCTAGCTTACCACTGTGGAAGTCAGCCAGCAGCATCTAACAAGAAATCAAGTGATTTCCAAGTACTAGATTTTACTACGGTTTAGTTTTAAGTCAGGCATTTAAGAATCATTCCTCTGCATGAAAGAGATTATCTTGAAGCTATCGATCTCTAATATGTTCTGTTCCAAATAATTTGGAGTAATTTCAGTGTCCTCCCATTGGAGGGAACATTTAGTTATGGATAATGGGAAATTGAAACCAAGACTTCGGAAAGAAAGTAACCAGGGCTGTTCTGTGGAGGTTAGAAGAAGCCAGTCTCATGCCCCATTTCTTTCCCCAAACCCGCCCTTTCAAAGCCTGCCAAACAAGGCTTCTCCCCAGAGATGCTCAAAACCACTCCTACAGGGTTTTTAAGCTGCATCCCAGAAAACAGACACATAGTTTTCTGATTGTCCCTATCTCCTCTCTGGGGGGCTGGAGAATCAACTGGGAATGTTTTACCCATTGAACCCAGGCTTTTCCTAATTCGGTCTGATTTGAATTGCTGGGTCATCAGAGAGGCCTATCCCGGTGAAAAGCTCATGGCCTTTTGCCTCTTTTTGACTTCCCCATGCTTTATAATCATTACGGTACTTGAGCTCAGCTTGCATCCCATGTTTCTCATTTCACCTAATCAAGAATGGCCAATGAACTTGAGGGGGGAAAGCAAGGATCTCCCTGGGAAGGAGAAATAGAATAGATTTAGTGGGTGGACTAGCAGTGGGTGGGATTGGGAACAGGAGGGATCAGGGGGTGGTGGGAGGGAAAACACTAGGAGAGAGGACTGGAATTAGGGGCAGGCACTTCAGGAGTGAAGTGGAAACCTAATGCAATGGAAACGCCATGGAATCTATAAAGAATAACCCTAGCAAAGACTGCTAGGAACCGGAGGGGTGGGGGTGGGGGACGACAACCATGACACATGACATGGGACATGGAGCCTGAACCAGTAGTCTTCTGTAATCAGGCAAGGCCTCAAGTGGAGGGATTGAGACACCAACCCAGCCACAAGCCTACAGCTTGTCTTGCCTGTAGAGTGTCCTGGGACCAGAGTCTAGCAGAATCCTCACCAAAGAGACCAGAGAGACTTGATTCCGCAACTGATGGGAGCAGATGCAGAGTTCCACAACCAAACATAAATGAGAGCTCAGGAGTCCTGCGGAGGAGGGGTGGTCAGGTCAGGGACACCATGAGAACACGCCCACAGAATCAACCCACCCGAATTCATGGGGACTCTCAGAAATCAGGGAGCCTGTAGGGTCCTAACTGGGTCCACTGCATGTATGCTATGACTGAGCTTGGTGTTCTTGTGGAATTCCTATCAGTGGGATGGAGGCTGTCTCTGACTCTTGCCTACTTGTGTGACCCTTCTCTTACTGGGTTGCCTTGCCCAGCCTTGATGTGATGATATGTGCCTGGTCTTATTGTAGCTTGTTATGTTGTTATGCTTGTTTGGTGGATGTCCCTGGGAGGCTGTTCTTGTTGAGGGGAAGCAGGGGAAGGGGGTGGTGATGGTGGAGGAGGAGGAGGATCTGGTGGAGAGGGGAGGTGGGGGAAAGTGCTGTCTGGATGTAATATATGAGAGAGAGAGAAAAAAAATAGCCAGAGATAGGCTTACTTGACCACTGAGAAAATTGTGAGTGTGCCAGCTCCTACTTGCGTTCTGCACTCACACTGGTCTGTTTCTCATTGCCCTGAAAGGAGTTGGTTTTCATATTGAAGTGGCTTGCTGGCACTATGTCCCAATATATAGCAGTACATTTTTTTCTTCATGAATGTGTGTTGTCTTCCTTTGAGAATGGTCGTTAGAATTTCGACTGTCTCTCATGCAGGCTGCTATCACAGTTGTAGTTTCATTATGGTTTGTAAATATTCTCCATCCACATGCTCTCTCTTCGTCCTGTTCATTGCTGTTTTTCCAGTAGAGAAGCTCTTGAGTTGATGCGGTCCTATTTTGCTTATTTTAGTTTTGGTTCCTGTGTTTTGGGGTCCTGTGAATTCCTGAACCCTGAGGTATGCCTGTTAATGGATATGGCATCAAGATCATTAACTTCTCCTTTCTGACTCTGATAACCATGACCTCTAAAGTTCTATCCTATTAACAATTAAGAAAACAGTAAGCAAATCATAAGCTTATTTTTAGTGGTTGTATACCATATTTCATTTTAAAATCTCAGGAAATACAAAAATATGAAAAGAAAAAGTGAATATAAAATTAAATAGTGAAAGCAGTGAGTTATCTTGAAATGAAATTCTCTTTTCAATTGATAATTACTGACAGCCCTTTGCTAGACATGTTTTAGCATTTATATTTGTACTCTCTGGAAAATTTTCCAGTTTTTATTTAAAAAAATTCATCCGTTTTGGTCATATTCTTTCATCTGTCCCAATACATCCCAGATCCTTTCTACCTCTTTACCTACACAACTTCATGACCCCCTCACTGTCTCTCCTCTTTCAAAGAAACAAACAAACAAAAAATCAAAATCAGAACAAAACAAACAAATAAACCCAATTAGACAAAAACAAAACTAAACAAAACAAAAAAGTATACAAAATACATGGAGTCCATTTTGTGTTGGGCAGCTACTGGGCATGGGGCCTGCCCTGGAGTGTGGTCGATATACCTCGAGTCATTTCATTGGAGAAAACTAATAGTCCCTTTCCCAGAAACTATGAGTTGTAAATAGCTTCGGTTAGGGGTAAGACTTTCTATCCACTTCTCCTTCTCAGTGCTGGGATTTTTGTCTGATTTGAACCTGTGCAGGTGTTGTGTATACTGTGAATTCACAGGTGGATCAGCCCTGTTGTGTCTGTAAGACACTGTTTCGCTGGAGTCATGCTCTACAGCTGACTCTTAATAATGTTATGGGAGTGACCAACTGATTTTTTTTTCCATTGAATTTAAGGCCCATTCAGTGAGATACCTGGTAGACCGGACACTACTAAAGTGGCCAAGAACCTGAGACTAAATAGGTCTGGGGCCTAGGGGGAAACCTATTACCATTATTCTGCTAAAGGAACATAGCAATAAAATGACCCTAATGACATATTGCTGTATTCAAAGATGAGTGCCCCACTCAATCCTCAAAAGAAACGCTTCTTCTTGAGTAGATGGAAATTAGCTCAGAGACCCACAACTGGACAGTGTGCAGAGGAGAGTGAGGAGGGATGGAGCACTCAGCCCTAAATGGAATGTCATTACCAAGTTTTCCCCTCAAGGCTCAGAGGTCTATGTGGAAAAGAAAGCAGAAAAATTCTAATTTTCTACCACTTATTAACATAATTTTATGACAATACTTTAACTTAAAAGTAAAACTTCAATCTACATTTCTTTATATACACAGTAGCTTGTGATTTCCAGCATGAGCTGTCATGGTCACTTTATTTATTTTATTTTATTGAAAAATTTTTTATTTTACATACAATCTTCAGTCCCCCCTCCGTCCCCTTCTCCTACCTCCTCTGCTCCCTCCCATTCCACCCCCATCCACTCCTCAGAGAGGGTAAGGCCTCCTCTGGTAGTCAACAAAGTCTGGCATTCCAAGTTGAGGCAGGGTCTAGCCCCTCCCCCCTTCATCAAGGCTGAGCAAGGTGTCCCACCGTAGGGGATGGGCTCCAAAAGCCAGTTCATGCACCTGGTGTAAGTCCTGGTCTCATTGCCAGGGGCTCCACAAACAATTCAAGCTTGAATGGTCCCTTCAGAATCTGTTGGCTCTTCTATGAGTTACATAGCACGTCATTTCTTCTAAAAATGTATTTTATTATTTTTAATCACGGGTATGCATGCATTTGTGTGAGAGTATGTGCATGTGAATGCAGAGGCCAGAGGCGTCAAATGTGGGTTCTAAGAACTGAACTACAACCCTTTGAAGAGCAGCATACAAGCTTTACTACTGAGATGTCTCTCCAGCTCTGGATTTTTATAGTGTTTAAAGAAGGTTTGCTGATTGGATAAACTATCAAGTTCACTGCTGTCTGAGTCCTCAGATCATGTCTGTGTGTTGTGCATTTGTGCTGCAGTTGCTAATGGAATTGAGATTTCACAGGTAATGACGTTCCCAACCTATCGTCTCTCCAAATGAAGCTTTCTTATAATTGACAAAAATAGGTGTTTTTCTGCAGAGGATGGATCCTAGTCTCCACCTACCGCTGAGGGGTGGAGTTCTTTGGGTTACATTGACACTATTAGGATGCTTGGCTGCTAACTCTTAGCAAGTAAGAAGTTTCCTCCTAAAACTGACTTCTTCTTCTACCCTTGCCTGGGACTGTTTCTTTGAATTCTAGTTCTTTTTCAAATATAAAACATCAATTGTCTTACCTTCAATAGTCAATTATTCATATTCTAGAACTGAATGGAAAACAACATGTTTTATAAGCCAGAAAAGCAGCAGAGAAGACCCTAAGTGATTCTCAACATTCCTGAAGCGGTGACCCTTTAATACAGTTCCTCATGGTGTGGTGATCCCCCCATCATAAAAATACTTTCTACTTCATAACTGTAATTTGCTACTATTACAAATCATATGTGAACTCCAAAGGGGTCACAACACACAGGTTGAGAACTTCAGTCCTAAGTGGTGGTGATAGTAATTCAAACCAGCTCAAGGGAAAACTTCCTGAATATGTGTGTGACAGATTCAGTGGTTAGCTTCTAGTCTCCAAAGACTATATCACATGTAAAGGTTTAATCCTGTGGGAGTCCATTTGACCCGCTGTCACGCTTCCCATACGGCACAGAAAATATCTCTGCCTCATCTTCTGTTGTGTTAGAAAGACTTACCTGCTCTTACACCAAACTGTGTTCCATGGAATTGGATGGATCAGTGGCATGTCCTATCTTGGCGGGTGATTGAGGATATTCTAAGAGTGTTGATTTCACAGTTCCACCTCTTGGTTCCATGGCTGCAGACACCTGGAATTCTCTCGTTCTACTCCTGTATAAGAGGTTTAATCATGCAGTGATTTCAAAACGAGTTCTTTCTCATTTTCTCACTAATGTGAGTTATTGCAGGTCACAGAGTCTTTGTAAATGATCTCAGTATTCCCCACACTCTCATTTTGTTGGAAGATTTATTTTGGATTCAAAGCTACTGAATGAATTAACTTCTAAGTATGACTCGTGCTTCGAAAAAGGAAAGCAGATATATCAAAGGTATAATAAAACCCTAAGCTTTCGCTTATTTTATTGCTACCACATTAATTCAGGCCACTTTTATTCTTAAACACCTTGAAGCTTTCCCAAGCAACATGGGAGACCTCAGTGGCCAACCTGGCCTGAGATTTGTCATTGCATAAGGCTATTTCATCTCTTCATATGTATATATGAATTTAGCGCTCTTCAGGATGCTTCTGTCCCTAATGTGCTGTGGATATCGCTATATGTAAATAAACTCTGATTGGCCAATAGCCAGACAGGAAGTATAGGCGGGACTAACAGAGAAGAGAATTGAGGGAACAGGAAGAGAAGAGAGAGACTGCCTGGAGCTGCCGCCAGGACAAGAAAGATGTAAGGTACCAGTAAGCCATGAGCCATGTGGCAAAGTAAAGATTAATAGAAATGGGCTAAATATAAGAGTAAGAGCTAGACAATAACAGGCCTGAGCTAATGGCCAAGCAGTTTAAATAATGTAAGAGTCTGTGTGTTTATTTTATAAGTGGGCTCTGGGACTGGCGGGACTTGGTGGCGGGAGCTGGAGAGAAATTCTCCAGCTACAAATGGCGTCCAACGTGGTGGCAAGAGTTTCCACCTAAAAACTTAGAAAAAAGATTCTAAACGGAACTAAAAACAGCTTCCTAATTGTCTCTCTCAAATGAGCGGCAGCTGCCGGTTTGAGCTACTGGCGGGTTCCTAGTGTGCACTCTCGACCTGCAGTATGGTGGGAATGAGGCCTCTGCAAGTAACACATTAAGCTATGTGGTGGATTTAGCCTTTGCTAGTACAAAACAAAAAAAAGAAGTTTCTGGGCTACACGCTACTTTGGTAAAAGTGTAGACCCACTATTTCTGAGAGTTACGGCTCCCAGAGCTGGCAGAAAGCGGACCACCGCCATGTTGGGAAGCTGAAGTGGGTGGAGCCAGCAGCCACTGCTCCATTTCAGGCTTAGAAGGCTGCAGTTTAAAAGGAATAGGCTCAAGCTAATATAAAAAAATAAGCCACGTAAAGATGGCTACCACACAAAGAATCTGGATTATGTTCTCTTTGATATTCGTAACTGCAGAAAAACATTTGATTGTAAAAGCTGTTGAGTTATGCCAAAATGTATATTTTAAAGGTACCTTGACTTCAAAATTTGGATATAAGGATATGTTGCTTTGGAAAAGAGTCTCTGCTTTTGTTTCCACAGAAAGCCAGAGACTATGGATTTGTTCCAGATTAAGATACATCAGGTTTGACCAGCCAAGACCCCCTGAAAGGTCTCCAATGACACCATGGCCCAGATGACTCAACATCCAGAATGGTTTCAAGGCAACTGGCTCAGACGATACAGCCTCATGGACTACTCCATGATCCTAAAATTTTCTTTGTGTCCCCATAAGATACAGCGCCCCCCTCCAGCAGGAAGTAGTAAGAGAAGCTACGCCCAAATTCCCAAATATACCAAGCTGGCTTTAGAGATGGAATTGGCTCACTCCCCCTCTAAACCCAGACATATTGCTCAAAAAAAAAAAAATGGTTAAGAGATTCTTATGTCCCAAATCAGAAGAGCCCTCTGGTGTGGGACAGACAAAAACCAATATTTTTATTTAAAGCAGGTTGATTATAAATACAATCTCTTTCTAAAGAAAAAAAGGGGATAGTTTAGATATGATAGGATGAAAGGGTAGATTAATGAACCTACTTTTAAAGAGTAACAACTTGTTTAAAATGTTTTACATCGCTATAGATTTTAGTTTATTGATACAAGTTTAAACTTAATTTTGTTATACTGTATATATATTTCTATTCTTGTTTGAGGTATTATAGTTATGTAACTCATTTAAAATTATAATAGATAATTAAAAAATAGATTAATAATTAGTCATCTATGATAATCATATTTATAGCCATGTTAGTTAAGTCTTCTAGGTATACATAGTTATATTTCAGATAGATAGGTAGTCTTCAAACACTTCAAAGACCTACAGAATATGGCATTTAAAATGTTTTAAAAATTTAGACTTTCTGGACAGTGAGACATGTCTGCTCCTGACAGCACCGATTTACTTCAGAGAGGAGGATGGGCATCGAAGACACTCCATACGGAGTTTATCTTCACCTTGACAAAAATAGCCATTTGGGCAAGAAACTGTTCTTGCCTGGACTGCCTGATCAACTGGACATGCAGGAAGGACCCATACAAAGGTGACCACTGAACTTTGCTTGACAAAATGGTCCTTCAGGTTCCTGCTTTGCAGAGAAAACTGCCAGACATTCTACAGGACACAGAGAAAAGTGAATAAGAGACTCTAGGCCTGTGGGCTGAAGACAGATGCCCCAACTTTACAAGAGAACTTTGAATGACTGTTCAGGCTGCCAGCTGTCTCTGTCTACCCTACAAGATTCCTAAAAGTTGCTTAAATCCTTCTCCATTTCTCAGGTAGTGTTATATCCTTCTGAGGTCTTTGATGTGGTTAAAGACTAGATACTTATAATTTTCCTTAGTTATAATAAAATATAAGTTAGATATAAAACCTTAAACTCACAAATATAAGATAGATAGGATCTCTTCTTTAATATTGTAACTGTAATTCTTGCTTGATAATTGTTTTGTTATATGTAATTTTACTATGTTAAAGTTAAAACCTTCCTTTTTAAAAAAAAAAGAAGAAAAGGGGAAGTGCTGTGGATATCGCTATATGTAAATAAACTCTGATTGGCCAATAGCCAGACAGGAAGTATAGGCGGGACTAACAGAGAAGAGAATTGAGGGAACAGGAAGAGAAGAGAGAGACTGCCTGGAGCCGCCGCCAGGACAAGAAAGATGTAAGGTACCAGTAAGCCATGAGCCATGTGGCAAAGTAAAGATTAATAGAAATGGGCTAAATATAAGAGTAAGAGCTAGACAATAACAGGCCTGAGCTAATGGCCAAGCAGTTTAAATAATGTAAGAGTCTGTGTGTTTATTTTGTAAGTGGGCTCTGGGACTGGCGGGACTTGGTGGCAGGAGCTGGAGAGAAATTCTCCAGCTACACTTCTAATTACTAAATCAGATTATATTTTCCTCTTAAATGAAGCTTGAATTCATCCATTTGCTTCCGTGTCTTAAGGTCTGAGATATAATTTTCCTCTGAACAACTGAGAATCCCTCCACTCTTCTGGTATCCATTTCAAAAGAAGGGCAGGGGAAGAGACTTATGAAGAGGGGAGGAGAGGGAGACAAATTGTTTTCATATTGTTCACTTTCTGAAATAAACAGTCACATTGCAAACGTTCCCTTGGCGAGGTATAGCAGGAAGTCTCTAAGAAGAGGAGGTAGTGTCAAGATCCTGGGAGCTGACTCCAGATGACATCCAGGAAAAAGTCAGGATCCTTACCAACACAGCTGTAGGAAATGACTTTTGGCATACCTGAGTAAACTTCTAAATAGACTCTTTAATTGCAGAATTTCCTTCTAAAAATGAAGTCAAAATGGAACATCTTGATTTCAGCTCTGAGGTACCCTGAGCAGAGAACCCAATTTAGCCCTGTGTGTATTCAAACTGTCTTTGGATCACCAGTTTCCAGATAACAACACAGAGACTTATTATTAATTAGCTTAAGTTTGTTCCCAACTAGATCTTATAAATTAAATTAGCCCGTTTCTATCAATCTATCATTCTGCCACATGGTTCTTTACTTCTCCTCCAACATGTATGTCTAGCTAGTAAAATCTTGCATGCCTCCTCTTTCTTCCTGGAAGTCCTACCTATTTGCTTCTGCCTTACTATTGACCATTCAGCTCTTTACTAAATCAATTAGAAGATGCCTTAGGCAGAGACACATCTTCATAGTATACAAAAAGATTATACCACAGCACCTGTGTAGACTTCCAATCTGAGGAAATTGTGAGACAATAAACATGTGTAAGGACACTTAATTTATTTTTGTTATTTGTGAGGAAGTACTGGCTTCCTTGACATCTGTTTTATTCTGCATTCTGTCAATGGGGTGAATGCAGAAGTGATGTATAACATCTTCAGGCCTTGCTCATTATACTATTGCAAGATCCTTCCAAGCATTTCCCCTAGTGGCTCAGCTAGATTTCATACAGAGATTTCAGGCACTCTACAGATGGTGGAATTAGAAGATGGAAGCAATCATGGCTAGTACTCATCGTGTAGGAGGCTAACCACTAAAGAACCACCAGTTCACTTGGTTGTTGAATTATATTGCTTACAAATTTGGTGATTTCTTCATTAGTTGTCTGATGAGGTCTAATATTAACTTAGTCAAAGAGCAATGCTGTGGAGGTGTGTAATTAGCATCTGATGGTGGGACTAGAGCTCAAGCTGGAAAGAGACCAGATGGCAGAAGGGCAAGACAATCACACTGCTTTTGTGATGTCCCTGATTCCCAAGGGGATGGGACTTAGGCAACTCTTATTCTGATAATGAGCCATTTATGCACAAAGCATGCAAAAAGGTCTTTTTCTGATTGCTTTGAAACACAATTCTTTAGAAAGCATTTTTTGTTGTTGTTGTTTTGTTTTGTTTTTCAAGACAGGGTTTCTCTGTGTAGCTTTGCGCCTTTCCTGGAACTCACTTGGTAGCCCAGTCTGGCCTCGAACTCACAGAGATCCGCTTGGCTCTGCCTCCCGAGTGATTCGATTAAAGCATTTATGAATACTTGAACAGGGTTATACTTGTGTCCTTTTGGAAATGCACCTGCTATTCCTGCTGCAAGTTTTGAAACAGCTTGAAGCTCACCTGAGCTATCTGCTAGGCTAATTGGTTTATATCATCTCTCTAATCTTTAAATAGGACAAGAGTTGATTTTTGCAGCCCCACCAATACTTAATGTAATAAAACCTTCTATTCATATGCATGGAAGGGCTATCATCTCTTTTTTAGCCATTTGTTTCCCTTACGCATACAATAAAATATATCTATTCAATATAAAACCACTATATACACACTAAAAGAGACCAAGTAAATGAAGCTAGGTTGCATTATTTCCCATTTTGGAGGATATGGATTTTAATATCTGTCTATGTATCAGGCAAAGACCAGTGGGATGGTTCCTTGAACACTGAATTGAAATAATTGGATTCCCCCACTCATGCCATAATCTCCATGTCATTTGTGTTCAAACAAGTCCTGGTAAAAATCTATTCATCTTTTCTGTAATGGAGACAGTAATTTGCATGGGAGCTCAGACTCCCAACACCATCACCACTCTAGGATCTCATGGCAGCACTTAGTTTGAATTAATAGTCATACATTTTGATGAATCTTTGCTATTTCCCTGATGACAAAATTGTTTTACATAATTTGGTAATTCATGACCATTATGATATTAAAAATGAGGGTATTTGTTCTAAATTGAATTGATGGATTGTTTTTTAAAACAGAAATACATGGCCAATTTAGAACCAGAAGAAGCAGAATAAAGTCTAAAGTTATGAAATTAAGAGAAGATTTATTAACTTTAGTAAGCTCCATAAATTTTATTTCATGAACACCAGTAAGTTCAGTCAATTGCAAAAATCGTATAAACCAAAGGGGTGAATGGATACCTGAATATGTAAGAGAATATGTTCTTGTATCAATTCTCTGTATGCCTAACATTTTCTTCACCTCTCCGAATGCCTAGTGTTTTACTCATTCTGATGACCTTAAAAAATATAGAGATTTGTGTTGGATATGATACAAATTTATCATTCAGAAATAACTAATTTGAAAGCTTTTTTCTTCCAGTGTATACCTCAGCTCTTTTGATCTTCACATTTCATAGTCTACCTCCTATTCACCTAATATTTTTTGCATTAAGAAATTGATAGAACGAGTCATTGCAAGATTCTTTTCATTGAAAGAATAAGAAATAATTAGGGCCTTAGAGTCATTGATAAATCCAAATTACGAGATGACAGTTGTGGTGGTGGTTTCAATGAGAAATTTCTCCTAATAGGCTCGTGTATTTTAACAATTGGCTTAAAGCTGGTGGTGCTGTTTGTGGAGTTTTATGGAGTCTAGGGAAGGTACAGCCTTGATGGAAGAAGTAGTCACCAGGAAGTGGGCTTCAGATGTGTATACCCCCATCCCACTTTCAGATCTCTGTTTTCTGGGGTGCTGAAGAAATGTGATCTGTTAACTTCCTAGTTTACCCACCTGATGCCGTGCCTCCCTCTCTATTTTTGGACTCTGTCTCTAGAACCATGGAGGCAAAATAATTTTTCCTTTCGGTCAGTGCTTTGGTCTTGGTATTTTAGCACAGTAACAGGAAAGTAACCAAGATAGAAGTGTATTTGGCTTTCACTAAAAATCTACACGTAGGTAAATGACTGAGAGATTAGGCCTATGGGCTGAAGATGGATGCCCCAATGTTACAGGGGAACTTGGATGACTGTCCAGGTAGCCAGCTGTCTCTGCCATTCTAGATTTTTGGAAGTTGCTTACAATGTTCTTCCTGTTTACTTAGGTAATATTGTATATTTCTGGGGGTCTTTGACGTAGTTGAAGACTAGACAGCTGTAACTGTAATTTTCCTTAGTTATGATAAAAGATAAATTAGATATGAAACTTTAGACTCACAAATATAGGATAGATGATAGAATATTTTCTTTAATTTTGCCAAATAAAAATAGACTAGCTTTTGTAACCATAACTCTTGCTTGATAACTGTTCTACTCTATGTAATTTTACTATGTTAAAATTAAAACTTTCCTTTTTGATTAGACAGAAAAGGGGAATGCTTTTGTACACTGGTTTAATAAAATGCTGATTGGCCTGTAGCCAGGCAGGAAATATAGGTGGGATAAGCAGACAAGGAGAATTCTGGGAAGAGGAAGGCTAAGTCAGGAGTCGCCAGCCAGATACAGCGGAAGCAAGATGACATGGCAGAACTAAGAAAAGGTACCAAGCCCTGTGGCTAAACAAAAATAAGAATTATGGGTTAATTTAAATGTAAGAGCTAGTCAGTAATAAGCCTGAGCTAATGGCCATACAGTTTGTAATTAATGTAAGCCTCTATGTGTTTATTAGGGTCTGAGCAGCTGTGGACCAGGTGAGACACAGGAAAAACTTCCAACTACAATCTATTAAGTTTATACAATTACTTTGAGAAGTGTTCTCACTTATAACTAAAATTTAAAAATTACATTCTTTTCAGAATTCAGAGTTTTAATGACAATAAACTTCCTGTGGCATTTAAATTACCTCAGGTAGAATATTCAAATATTATTTTGTGATGCACAAGACTTTTACAGAAGTAGACATGACTAAGCCTACCAAAGCATAGCAAAAATGGGAGAAAATCATTCTATAGGTAACTGACAATGTATACTTCACAGAGAACTGAATATTATATATGTTTACACATAAAAACATAAATTCAGGGGCTAGAGAATTGGCTCAGCTGTTATGAACACTTGTTCTTACAGAGAACCTGGGTTTGATTCCCATCACCTACATGGTGGGTCCCAACTGTCTGTAACTCCAGCTTCAGGGAATCTGACCCACTCTTCTGACTTTTATGGGTACAAGACATGCTTATGGTATACAGGCATAAATGTAGGCAAACACTCATACACATTAAATGATAAATTTAAATTTAAAATGAAAAAAGAATAATTTTATTTTTATGCTTTGCTGAATTTCAAAGCTCCAACACTAGACTATTCCATAACCAAGGAGTGATATGATATATAAATGCTGTGAAAGTGAATCTTACTATAAAGAAAGAAATAAAAGTATTTTGTGACTATGAGAGGTTTCCTGTTGTGGATATTATTTCATTTGAAATAACACTAAATGCTTCCCATTTTCATAAGTCCCTCCCTTCCTCAATTTGATCAGTATTTATTATGTACTCACTGTGCTAGGTACATAAATAAATGCACTAATGAGCAAAGCACAGGTGTTTCGAGCACATCTGGTTGGAGAGCCTGAGCACCCAGAAAGAACAATAAATTAAGCATGTTCTTGGCCCTTTGTGAATAAAACAAGGGGGCTTGTTAAAGATGAGGGTCCTGAGAGAGCTCTTTAAGTTCAATCTGAATGGCAAATTGTTACTAAGAAGAGCATGTGACTGACGGTGGAGTGGAATTTAGGAAATTAAAGTACAAGTGAAACATAAACCATTTTGAACTTAAGACACAAAAGTTGAAAATTAGATGGTAGTAAGTCCTATGGAATGTAGAAGGAAATATACCAGAAATAGAACCAAGAATTCCAAACCCTGTCAATGCATAGAAAAGTCACCCGCCTTCCTGCCAGGCATGTGGCACGCTCCTTTAATCCCAGCACTCAGGTAGCAGAAATAAACAGATCTTCAGTTTTTCAGGCAAGCCTGGCAACACAGTGAGTTCCAGGCCAGTGAGGGATACAAAGAATAGATATTATACACTGATAGTTTGAATATGTGTTTATGTTTATGATTACTGAGGGAAAAAATGATGTTGGCTTATACAACCGTAAGTCAGGCCACCTGGACGACTCAACTGCAGGTTATCTTCATATGTATTTATTTACACAGCTCTGACACCAACAGCATGCTTGACGGTCACCAGCTAATGAGATGAGAAAGGACAGTGAGGAAGTGCAGGACTCTTTTCCGGAAGTGAAGGTGAGAGGATGCCATGCATCATTGTGTAAGCGAAGGTTCCTTGTGGCCTGTAGTAGACAAAAGCCATCGGTGGCTTGAGCCAGCAGTGCACAGAACCTCACAGGCATGCCAGATGCTGTCGACACCACACCGTGGCACCATGATGTTCAAATCTGAAGCAAGTTAACTCTCTGCATGCCAAGATGGTGTACTACATTAAATTAAGGCCGTCATTTTGTTACTGGCTTTACACTTCAGGTTCATATTTGTTATACTATTTTTACAACTTCTCAAGTCCTTTGAGATACCTAGTTTCTTTTTAAATGATTTAAAATTTTTTAAATAAACTTAATGGTGTTCATTATGGTATTTTCACACAAATGTCATATTGAGCTTACTAAATTTCCTATTTCCCCTCTCTTGCTAGTACTACTTCTATCCCTCCTCAAGCAGGCTTTCATTCTTCTCCAATGTCACTTTTATTAACATTATTTTTTCTGCCTTTCTCTCCCTTAAGATCTCCTGCTTCTTTTTCATGGTTCCCTTTCTGCTTTTGTGATACACACACAGACACAAATATTTTATATATATATATAATATTTCTGAATATAATGTGTATAAATTAATATGTAGAATATATAAAGAGTTGTAAAAATTAAAGAACAAAAAATCACCTAAATAAAGATGGAATAACTAATTCAATAGAAGGTTTTCAAAAGAAGAAATAAAAAGGCAAATAAATGTGTGTAAAAATGTTTTATTTTCTAGTCATTAGTGAACTTCTAACTGTATTAGGTTTTTCTTTTTTTCATTGCTGTGATAAAATACAAAAAAATAATTTAAGGAAACAGAAAAGGATTTCTTTTAGATCAGACTTTGGCAGGGCACACTGTGGGCAGCAGTGTGAGGCAGCTGAACACCTTACATATGCAGTCAGGAAGCAGGGATGTATGCTTTTGTTCTGACCACACTGTAACTTCCATTCTTCCCAAGACTTTAGCCCATGAGAAGTGGGTACAGCCATTCAGGGTGGATCTTCTCTAATTGACATACTATGTATTTCTGTGGTGATTTTAAATTCAGTCATGTTGACAATAAAGATTTACCGTCACAAGTTCACCCCTTTGCCAACCCCAAACTGATCACTTTAAAACTAACTACACATTCTACCCATGGTCCATGAAGCCATGTTCTCATTTCTCAGTGCAAAATGTGTATACTTTCTCTAAAAGTTCTCAGACTTGTAACAATTCCAACACTGTTCAAAAGTTTAAGTGAGGAGTCTCTACTGAGATTCAGCCAATCTCTTAACTAAGTCCTTGTTAAAAAACAAAAAAGAAGTGTGTATGTGTGTGTGTGTGTGTGTGTGTGTGTAAAACGAGCATACTTACAATAGATAATGACAGAGAATAAGCATTCTGATTACAAAATGATTGAATGGAAACCAGGAATAATTGGACCAGAGAAAGACTAATACCCAACAGAGCAAACCCCAAGTCCTATAGCTCCACTTCTGGCTTATCTAAAGATGTCTGAAGTCCATCATGAAATCATCTGGGTCTCAATGACCCTAGGTAGCCCCAGTCCTTCATCTCTGCAGTTTGAACACTCTATGTTGGGCTAGATACACCCCATTACTGCAGATTTCCCCACTAGACATCTCACAATCCTGGCATCTCCAGCACCCTTGGAGAATTATCTTTGTCTTAGGTTCCTAACTCAGTGCAGTAGTTTATCAGGGCAGCATATCGAAGACTTTGACTCCACTGCCATTCGCAGCCTCTGGCTTTTTAGAAGTGTTATGCAAGCCCCAATGAACTCTCACTTTCACATCCTTCATGCTTACACAGCCTGTACTTACTGGACAATACACTGGCTGCTGGCTCAGTGTAACCTAGGCCCCATAGGTTAGAGCTGCAGTGCTCTCTGTGAACCTCAGTTGCTGGCTGCTGGCTCAGTGTAACCTAGGCCCCATAGGTTAGAGCTGCAGTGCTCACTGTGAACCTCAGTTGCTGGCTGCTGGCTCAGTGTAACCTAGGCCCCATAGGTTAGAGCTGCAGTGCTCTCTGTGAACCTCAGTTGCTGAATTCGAAGAACACCACTTTCCTAATTGTTTTCAAGCAATGAACCTCTTGAGAGACCTTTTCAAGGCAGAGCCTCTCCTTTCAAGTAGATTTAGTTGGAACCCTTTGTAGGTAGAGTCTTCCTCAGGCCATCTTTCCTACCATTCCTGCACTGAACGGTTTTCTCTTCAGTGACTTAATCTCTTTATCAGTTACACACTCTGTTCTTCCCATAAACTTTTCTTTAATTTTAAATTTTTCACACTCCTTTATTTACTAAAGTGCTCAGTTTTTATTGTTGTGTTCACCTGATGGTCTTTCTCATTGTAGATCTGACTATGAACAGTGAGTAGTAAGCGTTCTATAGCCTGAATGCTATCCTTTCTTGAAGTTTCCTCCACCTAACAAATCAGCCCACAGTTTTTAAATTCAGGACAAGAAAGGATGGAATCAGACACAATCCCAGAACATGACAAGACTGACATTTTGCCCACGGCCCTATGGTTCTTCTCTCTCTGAAACCCCATGAGCCAGATCTCTGCCCACATCTGTTTTGGCACTTGGTTCTCCCAACCTCTCCCCAGAACGGCCCATTACACTCTGCTTACAGCATTTTAGGTCCCCTTTGGCCTTCAATATCTTCCCTGCAACCATTTCCAAAGGCCTAAGAACTATAAGGTCAGGGTTATCCCAAGTGTTCCGGTTACAATGTTGTCTTGCTTGAAGGAAGACTTTATTTTGGCTGATGTTTGAGTGTGTAGGAACATGAGGCAGCTGGTCACAGTGTGCCTCCCGTCAGGAAGCAGGGAGAGGAACACTTGTGTGTTTGTATTTTTCTTCAGTTCAGTACCTCAGTTTCATAAGATGTTGACACCTACATTTAGGGTATGTCTTTCCTCTTCAGTTGAAAATTTGTGGAACAACCCTCATTCATACATCCAGAGGCATGTTTCCATAATAATTCTAAAGTAGTCCATTAGACAATGAAAAACAACCATTACAATAATCATATCTAGTTTTGTATTTATGGATAAATGAGAGTATAGTAAAAGAATTGAAAACCGATGTTGGGTGCATGCATTCCATATTTCTCATTTAAAAGATAGCTGACAGAGTATATTTTTACTAAATTGAATGACATTATTCTTGAAATTATTTGTAGTTTGTCATATTAAAATTTTTTTAAATATTCTGAACATTTTAAATTTTAAATTCCATGTAAGAATTTTGAATCTTTTTCAAATACTTTTCTACTTCAGTTGTTACAATTAATATTTCATTTTCGTTCAAATGGCTGAACTTTGAATTATATTTAAACCTTGTTAGATATGTTGCTTATATAATAATGAGATATATGTAGAAATCCCTTATTATGTTGATCAGAATTGTAAATCTTTCCCTCTCTACAAGTATTTGCTCTAAATATGGCCTTTTTTGTTTCTGCTGAGATCCTGAAATAAAAAGTCTTATTTAATCTGGAAGAAATAGATGCTCTCATATTTTAGTAATGTTATATCATTTAATCGTGTAAAACCTTGAGATTTCTTTCATTTTCCCTCAACAGTAGATAATGTTTATTTCTGTAACACTTTAATTTTTGCTTGTCCCAACTTTAAAGAAGCAATCCATATAGTCTTTCTGTGGGCTTTAAAATCTGATGTGGAATTTTTATACACTTATTCAAAGATTATATCAAAACTCATTGAAAAGTCTCAGGGTAGGATTCTCAGGAGTCCTTAATGCACTGCACAGGAGGGACTGCTCACCTTCAGTTATGAGGTTGGTGACATTTAATATACAGAGGAACATCAAGAGTGGCTTATGGGATGGGTACGCAGTGGTCCATTTTGATAAAACAGCACAGTCATGAGGAGTTGGAGAGGATGCTTGTATCGTATCACATTATTTCTCAGAAAGAGGCTTTAGGATACTAAGTGCTCTGTGAAAGCTATCTCAACTAAAGGAAACCTTAAGACAGGGGTCTGAACATCTGTAAAGAGTGTGGTGTCCTTTCCTTTGAATCATGTATTTATTTGCCTTTTAGATGGAGTTGATCATTTAGAAGGAAGTGAAGTGTGAAAGCATGTGCACTAAAAACCAGTTCAGCAGAGTCCTATATCTCTTGTTGTTCATGTCTTTCACGTTGTGTAGTTGTACAACTCAACACTAGTCTATAAACTATGAAAAAAACTATATAGGTAAACTGACTCTCTGGTGTACACCTATTCTTTTTAATCAAGGAAACATTATTAACACAAACTATTTTTTGTTATCTTTTCCAGGGAGTGTTCAGTTTTAGAAGAAGTCTCTAAGTACACACAGGGGGCTGAGCAACACTTATTCTTGAAGAAATGGATGGTAACATAAATGACAAATCATTTTATAAAAATAAAGTCATGAAGCCTCTGAGCAGCTTGATCATTTGCTATAAAAATTGCAGCCCTGTACAAGAACAGAGAATAGAATATGATTAAGGAATCTGAGTAAACATTCTGATGGGTGGGAATCAATGAACATTTTAATCAATCTTGCCTCATAGCTACCTTTCCATTCATCTGGTGTACTTTGACAGTCATTAGTGATGGTTGCTTGTTTATACTGGAAGTCAGATTTCATGCTCAACAATTGCTACACAGTACCAAATTATAAACTGCATCGATTATAACCAGATAAATGCTGCTCAGAAAATTTCCAGTCGTAAATTAGGCGAGGGTCCAAAACGCAGCATTTGTTAAAAGGGGTTCTGAATGTGTAACACTGACAGTAGCAGCAGCCTAGAGGCTTTGCTTTCGGGATCACTCTGTGTGTGTACCTGTCGGCCATATTTTCTGCTATCAGATACTGTTGCCAGGGCAACCGCCTCCTTTGTACAAGCTTAGGGTAGCTGCTTCTTTTTGGAAATGGACTCTGGGATGGTTGCCAGAATTTTGGTTCTTAAATTCAGGACTCTGGTGTAGCATAATTAACCATTTCACTGGCCTGAGAAAAATACAAAGTGCAAAGGCTTCGTGATTTTTTTCATTCTCAAAGGGAAGCAGGGGTGATTATGTTAAAAAAAGTACATAGTCTTTCTGTGACATATACTGTGTGGATAAGGAAAGGAAAGAAGACTGTTAATTTTCTTCAGTATTTAAAGGGGGAGGAAAGCTTTATTGATCTTTCCAAAAGCAATTCAGAATGGTTATAGTTTAGCTCTAAATCCCTTGTTCTAACTCACCACATAGGGAAAAATCAATTCCCACTAATGAAAGACAAGGAAATTGTAATATATTCTATAGTTCTCTTGAAAAACAGAATTTACCATTATAAAAGGAAACAAGTATCCTAGCTCAGTCTCACTAAAAACATCCTCAGAACCCACATTTTTTGTTTGTTTTTTTCTGTCTTTATTTCATTTACTTCTGCTCATATTAGACTTTCAAACTGAGAAGAAACTGTGCAGTCTTCATTCTGGTATTTGCTGCACATTCATTTATGAACCCATTCATTCCATGTTTGAGTTTTAATGATTATTTTAATGATGAGCTAATTCGTCATGTTTTCATGAGGTCAGGATGTGAAATCAGCTTCTTGTCTCTGCTTCTGTCCTTTCAGCCACGTAGAAGAGATATGTATCTTTGACTATGTTAGAATTCTTTAATAAAATTAAGGACAGAAGTCTTACTTCCCAGGGATACTGCCTGTAGACTTGTGCCTTCAAGAGACTTACTGGGAGGGCCATTCTGAGAGCTCCTACGATTTGGTCCTTAGGTCCACAGGGATGCAGATGTGAGAACATTCTTTTTTTTTATGGCTTTATATGCGATGAGTAAACATAGGTGTAATCATGGAAGCTATCCCTTCTTATACACATTTACAAAACCCCAACATTGGTTGGAGAACTTTCTATATGTGTATTGGTTACCTTTCCTGTTACTAGGATAGCGTATTGACAGCAGATTAAGTGAGGAAGGATTTATTTAGATCACTGTTTAAGGGGGATATATTCCTTATTACAGGAAATGCATGGTGGCCAGGACTAAACTCAGGGTAGCTCGAGTTTGTAGCAAGGAATGTTCCATGTTGGTCTGTCATGAAGCAGAGAGCTTGTGGCTATGACCCCTAGCCCATGCCTCTTTGGGCCTCTGTCTCTTGCTAGACTGTCCACAATGCTCCCAACTTCCCCAAACACTGTCATAGGGTGGGGACAAAGTGTTCATACACTCACACACTCCAGAGCTGGCAGTGGTACATTTCTCATTTAAATCACAACAACAAGTCTGTCCAAGATGCTTTAAAGATGGTTTTGTGGTCAGGATCTGTACATTTACAATCTCTTCTTTTTCTTTCCACAGGTGTCAGAGTCGCAGTACAGTTTTCCTACCTTCTCCTCTCCCCGATCACTCTTCTAACTGTCACATGTCCCCCTCTTCCTGCCCCTAGGAACTCTCTGGTAAAGCCTATTCTGTTTTAGCCTCTGTTTCTTAGGTGCTTAAACTGACACATCAAATGTAACCATTTTTTCAGGTTGACTGTTCTCAGCACAGCAGTCCCTCTAATATATATGTGGTGCTTTGCAGACATTTCTCTGCCGGGTTCGGGCCTCTCAGTGTACCTCTTTAGCAAGGTAGCCGTAGAGAACAAACATTTTTCACGCGTGTCTGGATGCTACACAGCTGGAGTTACTCTCAACTCCTGTATTTGGAGCACTCCACTTCCTTCGTGTATTTCAGGATGACAGTAACATTTGGGGAAGCCTTATCTCTCTACCGATTCACACTGAGTGTGTAGGAAGCCAAACAAAGAATGTGAATTCAAACACAATTCAAGGACACTTTAGCATTCTTTCTCAAGACCTTTCTAATTGGAAACCATTGAGACTTCCCCCATGGACCATTTGTACTATAATTCCACCTTTTTTGTTCTATGTAAACAATGAACAATATAGGCATAACTATTCACGTCTGTCTCAGGTTTATTTTCCCTGAGCAATTCAGGCCGCTTATATAACCACTCATTATAGCAGCCATTCCTTGTACTTATTGCCACTTTGGAGTTTCATAAGAATGATGCAATATTTGTATCAGCTCTATTGATAAAAGTGAATAGTCACAGCTGAGGAAAATTCACAAGCAGTCGGTGTTTAGATTAATCAATCACTACTTTTGAAAAGGTCATTAATTCAATTGTAAATCCATGAAATTATATTGCCATTCATAGAATGTTTCTCCATCTTCTGTATGACCCATTTTCAAATGTACTGTAAAACAGAGAATGCACCTGAAACATTTCCTTCTTCTACAGCGTGACAGTAACAAAATACAAAATGCCTTTTCCTTATGTGGATGTTTAATATTTATTAACTTCTCTTAGAGCATAAAACTGAAACTTATCAACAAACCAGATTTGGTGCTACTGTGTAGAAGTAATAAGAAGAAAGTACTTTATGAATAAGTCAAACTAACACATTTTACCTTGATGTTACTGGGCATTTATAATATGTCAGTCCATTGTTCATAAGACATTGAATTATGTGCTTTTCTTGTGTTACAATTTTCTTTGCTACATTGTCTCCCATAGGTCTTTGAGTTATTGTAAGATCTGTTATTCACGAAAAATTTCAGAATATAATAGTTGGCCACTTGGAAAATACTGGTTTAGTGAGTGGTGGAGGTCTTCCCACATTGTCCATTTTCACAGGGTATGGGAACCCATTCAGGGACCCATCACCAGTCTAATTAGAAAAAAGTACCAGGAAATGTCAAACTTAGAGGATTGAACACAACATTTTCAAGAAAAAATTTGCTTAACAAGTTTTATCATGGACAACAAACCCTGTCAATAGATTTCTTTGATGTGATAAGTGCATGCTTTATCTCTCTTCTGTTAAGTATACAGTAGTAGAAGCACTATGGTTAGCATGTGTTCGTGTAAAATATGGAAATTGCTTCCCAGAGTGTCGGATCCTTTTCATTCCTTGTGATTTTGTATGACTGGTTGAGTAACTGTATTCTCCTCACTCCTTAGCATTGGCCACTCTTACTCAGCCATTTTATTATATGTGTAGGAGAATTTTCTTAAAGTTTTGATTATCCTTTACATATCACTGAAAAAATCCTTCTATGTGAATATTTTTGAAGTGCCTATTCAAATAACTTATTTAAATATACTTTTTAAATATTAAATATACTCTATTAAATTTGGGGTATTTTTTTTAATATTCTGGATACATTTTCAAATACAGAATAAGTCTTCCATTCTGTGCACTGTCTCTTATATTATTTTTTGGGTGTGCCAGGTAATTAAGTTTTCTGAGTTTGTGGAGAGTAGTAGGGTAGAGCAACATTACCTATACTGGTCTTAAAGTTAGTCCTCTGCTTCAGTTTCCTGAGCACTGAGGTGGAAAAAAGCATGCGCCACTTTGTCCAACTTCTTTCTTAAAGGAGTTTTTAAAATACACATAGTTTTAAAAATTGACACTAGTTTGCCAATTGATACAGTCATACATTTGTGTTAAATGCTTTGCTCCATATTGAAAAAAAATTGTCTTATGATTTTCAGTGTGTGTGCATGTATGTGTGGGGAATGCATCTGAACGTTTGTGTTGTATGTGCCCAAACATCAGTGTGCATGGGAAGGACCAAGGTAGCTCTGTTCGGTGTTTACTGCCGTCGTTTTCCATGTTATAATTTTTGCAAAGGGTCTTTCACTGGACCTGGCAGTCAGTGATTAGCTAGACTTGCTGGACAATGAGTTCTAGTGATCCACTTGTCTCTAGTTCCCAGCACTAGGGCTAGAGTGGCAGACAACCATTTCTTATTATTCTATACTCAGATCTTCATTTCTACATGGTAGGGACTTGACAACTGGACCACTGTCTCAGACCTTTGCCTGTGTTTTATTCTAGAAAATTGGAAGTTTTAACTTTTGTACTTAAGCCTATGATATACTTTTAGTTGGGTTTTATCTATGCTGCATGAAATAAAGGTTGAAGTTGTCCTTTCTCTACGTTAATCTATCTTTTTCTGGTGACAGAAACCAGGAAGTAAAGAGGCCATGGGGAGGGGGTAGAGAAAGAGCTCTCTAGAGGAAGATAGAGGACGCAGGTGCTCTGGAGAAGGAACTGGGAAACATGGAGCAGGAACTTTATCTGTGGAGGTGGAAGTGAGAGCAATACTGAGGGGGCTAGTGGGAGGAGAGGTTGAAAAGCTATAAAGAAACATACTTTATGTTTACACAAAAATTGCATATAATATATGTAAATGTATATTTGTATATAACTATAAGAATAACTAAAGGAAGATATGCCACTTGAGGCAGTAGTCATAGACTATGTGACAAAATCTCTCCAGCTTCAAGTATGGGGAAACTTCCTTCAAATTGTTTGTCAAGGGCATCCAAGAGAATCTGCAAACTATACAGGCGATTGCTGATGCCCTTGGTTGAACTCCAGAACTCAAGGGTGAAACCCTGTTGCTGAAGATCTATGCATCAGATACAGGATTTGGGGGAATCAAGCTGAGCTCAAACAGACCTGGGAGCCTCTTCCCAGAGGACTGAGGCCGTGAAAGCTGTCAAGGGAGATGGACGAGTTCAAGTCCTACCCAGCTGTGACATCTAAGAACCACAGCCATGGCCAGCACCACAGATATCCTCAAAGCAAGCTCACAATCACCTGTTACTTCAGTTACAGGGGATCTGATCCACTCCTCTGGCCTTCATAGACCTTACACTCACATGCACGTCTTCTTACAGTGACGCATGTGTGTCTACAACACAATAAACTTGAAAAAGAATTTATCTCACCTGTGTCCTATACATTCTAATTATATTTTTGTTTGGGTTGAAAGATCATAAATTTCCATGTAAGTAATTCATAACTCTTTGATTAAGCTTTCTTCCAGTCCCTCATTACCCCATACACCATTGGCCCCCTCCATGTTTTAATCTTAGCTCCTCTAATATTCCCCCTCTCTACTTTTATTTTACCTGCATTTTGCTATTTTCCCTTCCATAATGAGTCTGTCCCCAATTACCTGGATTTCACATCTATACCAAGTTAAACATCTACAACAAAGCACTCAAACTAGGATCCACCTATGAGAGAGAACAAGCAGCGTTTCTTTCTCTGAGCCAGGGTAACCTCACTCAGTATAATCTTTCTAGGTCATCTATTTATCTACAAATTTCATGATATCATTTTTACTTATAGCCAAGTAACATTCCACTTTGTATATGTAATAAACTTTCATTATCCTTATGTCTGTTGATGGACATCTGGGTTGGTTCCATTTCATAGCTATTGTGGATATAGAACCAATGCTCAGCCATAGATAAGTCAGCTACAATAACTTCTCCCAATCCAAAGCTCAGGGAATATCACAGAAGACTGGGTGGAAAGAATGTAAGAGCTGGGGAATGGAGAGGAGAGTTGTGAAGTCCTGTCTTCTGCACATGTCATGGAGGATACACAAATCATCCCACCATAGATACAGTTGCCTGCACAAGACATGGACAAGATAAAGCCAGTTAAAATTCTAACATGAATGGGAAAGGCCCCATCCATAGCTAAGGAACTATTGGCTGTGGAGGGAGAGTCGTTTTCTTTGAGATGCGGCAGGTAGTTGGCTGCCCATACTGAAGTGCTTGGGCCACATCCATTTGCACATGGTCAGCACTAATTAGAATTAATGAACTATTAATAACAATAAAAATGATAGAAAATCAGAGGGGTTGGAGGAAGTTAGTAAGAGGTGATAGAATCAAATACATTGTAGACATGCATGGAAATTTCATGGAATAAATAATTCATTATTATTTAAAAGAAAAAATATTATTTAAAATATTATTTAAAAAATAAAATTGGAGGTATTAGTCCCAGATACTTAAGGATGGATTAGCACATACACAGTGTCATTATTATACAAGATTCATCTCTGAAATACTTGACTTATTACAAATTTAAAAGTTACATTTATATTTCTGCTCTGTATATGAATAGATTGGTTTCAAACATTAAAATCAAGAGATTTATTACCACATGTGTGATGAGAAGAATATTAGCTTGGCTCACATGATGCACAATGTAATCTAGACTTCTCTATGTTATATCATGTGGCAAAAGGAACTTGCAAATATGATGCAGGTTAAGAACTATGAGAAGGGAGATTATGCTGTAAGATCAGGTTGGGCTCAAATTTAATCCCATGAATTCTTTAGAACAGAGAAACATTCTTGGCTGAGCTCAGAGAAGTGTGATAGGCCAGAGAGCTGTGACCTTTCTGAGAAAAGGTGGCTGGCTGTGAGTCGCCTCCGAAGCAGAGATCATCAAGGACCAAACACTGTTATTAGTGCCCTGAGGATGTTGGTTTCAGCTCTGCATGTCAGAGCTCAGGCCTGCAGAAATGTAAGGGGATCCATCTACACTCTCCAGCCCAATGAACTTGTGGAAATTTTTTTCCTGCAATAATACCAGAAATGAATAAAATCCTCCCTGAAGGGAGTATGTCTGCAGGTTTTTACTTTTTGCCCTTTCTAACAAAGAAAGGACAAATAACGACTTGAGGCAAAATGTTGATCTCATAAAATCCAATAAAGCATGAAAGTTCTTGCTGAATTTTATGAAAGAATTTGTGTACTTTTTTTCATTATTTCTTTCAAATATGGCTGACATTTCAAACTATCTTAATTTGTGTTTCCTTACTGGGCATGTTATGTACTTAAATTGAATTTTCTTCGTGATTACAGGGCTTTTCAAAATTTCAGATTTCTCTTTTGTGATTTTAATAAGCTCAATAAATGTTTATCTTATTTAAACCTTTTAATTAATTGTTGATTCTAGTACATGTTTTATGATTTTTAATGTCTGTAGGATTTAGCACAAAACGCCCTCTTTTGGTCTTAAAATGCTTTAATTGTAGTTTCTCACTTCTTTCGTGTTGTTGTGGATTGGTATGTGTCAAGTTAACACACATGCAATCGAAGTACCATCATTCAGATGTTTTAAAATTATTTCTTCAGTTTTTCAGGTACCTACGCTCCCAATTTTCTAGGTGTTTACTTTGCTCTTCTTAGTAGACATTGCAGAATTAATTTGTTTGCTTTTTTCTTAGAATGGAACCTCAGACCACTCACTTTAGAACCTTTTAAGACTAAAATGAATAAGTTAACACAGTGCGTTTAGCAGTATGAGCACTGGTAGTTTTGGATTGCTCTTTATTCAATGTTCTGTCTCCATCTCCAACAATTGAGCTATATTGTGATTAGCATTCGAGTTAAGATCATTTGTGTTTCTTTTTCTTTCCCCCACAGGTTGAGTATTTAGAAAGATGACTAACTCGAATATTGGCCACAACTTTAAGGAATTGCCTAAATCTCCACATTGTTTTATTTCAAATATGTCTTTCTGTAGTCAAAAAACATATTTTGTATAATTTCTATCCTTCTTGAAGGCTGCTGCATGATCCCAAAGGTTCCATTTTGTGATATTTTTCTGCACATTTGTGCAGACCACAGATCACTCGTACCGTAGGATGTAGGTTTTTGGTAGTGTGAGTTTTATCACAAAACAGATTTGAATATTCTGATTTGGTACGTGCCAGTAGTTATTGGGAGGTAAATAAAAGAATATGCACTGTCCATTTCTCAGTTGTTTCCTACTTTAGTGGTATTTCTTCTCTGTTAATGAAGCAGGAAGTTTTAGAACTCTTGTCTTCTGGTTGGATTGTTTTTCATTGTCTGTGTTCTTTATGTCCTCTGGTATCATTTCTTCATTTCTTCTCATGACACCTCCTTCCTTGGATTTACAGTCAATACCCTAGGTTTCCTTTTCCTGATAACTGAGTGGTCTAATATTTCTCATCTGTTGCCACATTGCTTGTTTATTTTTGATGCAGAGTTTTACTATGTAGCCTAAACTGACCGCAAACTCACTATGCCCCTGCCTCAGACCACAGGTGTCCACCACCTTGCCTGGCTCCCATCATTTTGCTTTACAACCAATTGGCTGCTTTATATTAAAGTGATACACAGGAAGCACTTATTAATTGATGTTTCCAGATAGCTTATAGCTAATCATTATGTGTAATTTACTGTTTAAAAAAAAATCTGTAATTTAATTTGAAGCTCCAAGTCTTTTAATATCTTTGTCATTATTGGTACAGCTGAGTATTTCTCACCTGACCTGTTTGTTATCAGATTATACATTTCACACAAATAAGTTACCAAGTTCTTTGTTTACTATTCTTTATTTTAAAAAGTATCCTGCAAAAACTTTCTCACATTGTACACATTGTAGTTTCCATTTATTTAACATTTCCTGTAACGCTCTCAAGTGCTAACAAATATCCTTAACTCTATATCTGAGAATATACTTATTCTGTTATTCTGTCCTTATCTTCAAAGGATGCTTTTTCAGGCGAGAACTTTACATCAATGGGCTTTTTCTCCCCTGAGTGTTTTACAGCTGACTTGCATTTCTAGAAATTCTTTAACTTCATGTCTGCCTGAAAATATTAACTTGCCATTTCAGAAGGATGATTTCTTCAGTAAAGAACTGAGTTAATGAACATTTTCTCCCCCGCCACTGCTTGAAAACTGACTTGCGTTGTTTCAAACTCTTTTTTTGTCCATGTGATTTGCAACCTTTCTTAACTGCTGACTGAACCATTTTTCTCTTTATTAGTTGCATTCAGCTATTTGATATGTAGTGTTCATCATATCTGGGGCTAACCACTTAATCCCTCCATCATTTGAGGAAATGTGTTAGACACCACTTTTCAAGGTATTAAAAATGTTCTCCTCTCTGTTTTCCTTCTCAGATCTCAGTTTCAATGTTGTTCATCAAGTCACCAGGGACGTGCTAAGTTTTCTTCTTTCCACTTCCTTAGGTTTGTAGGTTTGATCACTGTGCTTTCAGTACATAAATCATTTCCTCGGCCCCATTGACCCCAATTCCACGGTAAAGCATAGCTTTACATTTCTCATTTTAGAGAGCAAGGTTTTCATCTCTCAAAGTTGGATTTTCTCTATTTTGTGTTTTGCATTTTTTTTTTTGGTTTTTCGAGACAGGGTTTTGCATTCTTCTTAATTTCATTTCTTCTTTAATCCTTCAGGAAATCACAAAGTCCTTAAATTCTTTCCCCACAACACTAAGTTCAGTATTACTTCTAGCTCAGTTTCTGTTTACTAAATTCTCTTCTTTCTGGGGCACATTTCTCTCCCTCTTGTCAGACATAGTCATTTTTATTGGGAGCTGAATAATGTAAACATTCTGCTGATAGATCCAGTTTGTACTTGTATTTTGAGGAGGGTTGGATTTTTGTCTTGGCAGAGAATTAAGTCACAGCGAGTAAGGATTATCCTTTTGAATTGTGTTTATAAATTTTATTAATGTGGATCTGAATTAGCTTTTTGCCTTAAACAAGCTTTAACACAGGGCTTGTATAACATCTATGCTAAATGCCTCTCTCTATTCTCAGCACAGCCCTCAGGGTGTTCAGCAAAACTATCTCTGACTGGCCTATCGAGCCTCAAGCATACCTCAGCCTAATGTGAGTTTTTGCAATTATCAGGCATTCCTTTGCTCCTGTGTTTCATCCTATGCATGCATATCTTAGTAGTCAGCAATGTATTTTTCAGGAATCTGATGTATATCCTTGGCGGTCTTTCCCTGCATGGAACTATTCCACTAATTTATTTTTTCTATGTCCTCCCTGTATTCTCAAGCTGTGGAGATTCTTGTGTTTTGATTTCTTCTGTCTTCCCTGCTTTCTGGAGATGTGCCAGGCAGGGGTCTGAGAAGAATCACATTTCCCTCTCCTCTATTACAAGCCACTGACTGGGACTATCTGTTATTCAACATCTATACTCTTTTTTTTTTTTTTCAAATGTGTCTGTCTAATTTTTTTCAATAGTCAGAGGGAAAGTTGCTCTTCAATGTCCCCAGTCCAGAACTAGTTTTCAGAGAAGGGACTTCTTCTTGAATTTCTGTGGCCAAAGGCAGTTTTTCCCTTCTTGAGAAGTTGAATTTCATCAAGTACTGTTTCTATATATTAAGCTAGAATTTTTCTTCCCATAATACTCTCAGGGATTATCGATATATCTTAAACCTGTGGGCTTTAGCTGCACTGCTTTGGGGATGCTTTCTTTCTTTTAATTTTTTTTTTTCACATGACAGCTGTTTAAAATTTGAAGAAAGTATATTTTCTTCCCCAGAAAAAATATTTTTTAAATCTTTCATAGTCTTGAGCACTTTGAGATATTATTAGATTAGCAATGTTTTTACTACAGTATGTAGTTCAAGGGGAAAAGCAGTATTCTGGCAAAATCGTGCACATACAGCTTGCTCTGTAGTATCAGACTATTGTCATTCCCTACTTATTGTACTGTCAGTGATAAGCAACCATAGAGTTACCATGGAGCTTAAACCAACACAACATCACTTTTAACCTGAACCTTTCCAAGAAATGCTGGGATATAGGATCACAGGGTTTTAGATGAAAGAGTCATGCAAAGGACACCTGAGGTAGTCATGTCATTTTTTGCTCTCTTATAAATTTCTCATTACACTTATTTAGTTGTGTGTGTGTGTGTGTGTGTGTGTGTGTGTGTGTGTGTGTACCACAACACTTTCGTGGAGGTCAGAATACAACCGCAGGAGTTGGTTCTGTATTTGTATCATATGGGTCACAGGGATTGACCTCAAGTCATCAGACGTGGTGGCAAACATCTTTACCACTGAGCTACACTGCTGGCTCCTGTAGGCATGCCATTCTTTACTTAGAATTCGTTGCCTCCTTATTTTAGCAGAGAACAAGTTCTCAGCGGAGCAAATTCACTTGTCTCCTTTTCTCTCATTGTGCCTCTCCACTTCTCCTCTTTTTGCTCTAGTCCCTTGTTAAACTTTCACACACTGGCTTGGTTTCACTTCCTCTTTTCTTTTATTCTCCTCTCATATATTTCATCCTGACCAGAGTTCCCCACTCTCCTCCATCTCCCCTCTCTCCTAGATCCACTCCTTCTCTTTTTCACTTCAAAAAAATAGCAGGCCTCACAGGGATATCACCTGAACACAACATAATGAGTTGCAGTAAGACTAGGCACGAACACTCACATCCAGGCGGGGATGAGGCAACCGAGTAGGAGGAAAGGTGGCCCAAGAGCAGGCAAAACTTCTATGATGTTCTTCTGGTTTCTGTTTTCAACATGGTCTTAGATAGATAGCATATATCATTTAAAAATCATTGCAAATACCAATTCATCAAGGAAGAACTAAACCTTCTGAAAGCACTAAGGGTCGATCTGATGTTCTTCTCTTGCTGCCATAATCATTTGCGTAATTTCTGTCTCACTGAGCACAATTTATCATAATTTCCAATGTACTTGTTCATCTAGAATATTGACTCATATAATTTATCTTTTTAATTCTGAAGCATTTAGTAAAATATTTTACAAATAACATAGGTGAAATAAATGCTTTTTAAAGAGGAAAGGAGTTTTACAAATTAGGAAATTAAACTTTGGAAGTTACTTGTTTTTGTTTCATGAATTTTATTTTTAATTATTCCTTTTGGAGATTGCAATATAATTACATCACCTCCCCCTTCCATTTCCTCCCTCTGAATCCTCCTGTATATCCCGCCTTGGACCTTTCAAATTCATGGCCTCTGTTTGCATTAGTTGTGTGTGTGTGTGTGTGTGTGTGTGTGTGTGTGTGTGTGTGTGTGTATGTATGTTGTGTTTTTGAAAACTTGGTTTTAGATTTTGTATGTTAGATGAAGAAAGTGAGCAGGTAAATATTCTTTGCATGCAAAGACCACATGCTTCCTTAGAAATTAGTATTAGGCAAAAGTTAATCAATTGAGAATTTCTTGGGATATGCAGTCTCTGGGGACAGGAGAAAGGAAATTGGGAAGTGAGGTAGGAATCAAAACATGACACGTCCTGAGCTGGCTGATGTTTGCAATCAATAACAATGATGGTTTAGCTTGGCAGCACTGTTTCTGGAGAGACTGGACTTAGACTGATTTATTCTCCAGTGAGGAGTGAAGAAAATTCAGCTGGGATCTATGTATCCTACCAGCCTGAATCACTTGAGAAGGATTACTTCCCTGCTTCTAGATGAAGTGAAATTGCTGTCAGTAGGGTTATAGGATATCCTAGATATCAGAGTGGATGCATGTCTGTCTGTCCTTTGTAAGATTTTTGAGATAAGATAGTTGAGTCCTTGCCCAAGGTAAGATACCAATTTGATTTTTCTCTTCTTAAAGTATTTTGAGGACTAACATGAAGAAACGAAGTACTACAACCCTGCAAAATGCCATAAAATAACAAATTAATATATTGCTCAATATCTTGAATAATAAATCATGGAAAAACATTTTGTAGAAGTATTTCTTACTCTAGAACTGTAGTGGTTTGAATGAAAATGACCCTCATCTATCTACATACTTAATCTCCAGTTGATGAACTTGTTTGGAGGAATTAGGAGATGTGTTCTTCTTGGAGGTGTGTCACTGGATGTGAGCTTTGAGGTTTCAAAAGCCCATGCTAAGATCCAGTCTCCCTCCCTCCCTCCCTCCCTCCCTCCCCCCTTCTGTATGTGTGTGTGTGTGTGTGGGGGGGTGTGTGGGTGTGTCTGCTGCTTGTAGCTTAGGATATAAAACTCTCAGCTTCTGTTCCTGTGTGTCGCTACACTCCCCACCGTGATGAATCATAGACTAACTCACAGAATATGTAGGGAAGCCCCCACTTAAGTGCTTTTATAAGAGCTGCCTTGGTCATGGTTTCTCTTCACAGGAATAGAACAGTAACGAAGACGAGAACAATCTGTGCCATTGTCAGAAATTCTCCTCTGTCCAGGTGTGGCTGAATCCCATGACATTCATCCACCGACTTCTGCTGCCCAGAAATACTATAGATTATTTCATGGTCACAAAACAAAGCCACATGTAAAGTAGTGTTTAATTGGGTCTTTTTGATTTCTTTGCAAGTGTTCCATGTTTAGAAGTTCCATACACATTTCCAGGCTTTTCTATAGCATACGTGCTATAACTGTTCTGTTTTTCCTGCTTTGTGAATAGTTTCCTTGATGTATTTATTCTTTTCAACCCTTTTTCTTGTTTCTTCCTTCCTCTGTTTTTTTAGTTTTTGAAATATCCTTTTCTTGTTGTGATTACATACACTATCATAATGGCTAGTCCATAATTTAACACAGCAAATTTGCACATTATTGCTGCAAAGGTAGTTTAGGTATTACAAATACATATAGCCAATTGTCATTCTTTAAATGTTCAGGAACGTTGTATCTCCCATTCAGCTGTGTATTAAGTACTTTGAACTTTGCTGGTTAGTGGATAAAGTATTTCACTGTATTTCTATTATAATTACAGGGTATTCTATACCAGATATGATTGTTAACCTTCACTGTCAGCTTGACTAGATTTAGAATCACCATGGACATACAACTCTGGATGTGTCTCTGAAGGCATTTCCGGTGATGTTTAACTGAACAGGGAAGAGCGAACTTGGGCTAGGGAGGGAACATTCAATGGTCTTGGTTCCCAGACTGAATAGAAAGGAGTTGAGCTGAATACCAGCATTCATGTCCTTCTGCTTCCTGACTGTGAAATCATTGTGATCGGCTACTTTACACTGTTGCTGATAGGCCTTTCCCACCAGGGCGGGTCACACCCTAAACCATGAACCCAAATAAACACCCCCTTCCCTTCAGAAGTTACTTCTCAGATTTTGTCACAGCAATTAGAAAGGTAATTATAATACTCGTCAATTCTATAAATTGCCATTTTGATCTATTTTCTCATATTTAATGAGACGTTTGTGAAATATCTACTCCTGTTGGTTTCCATATTTAAAGACAGAGCTTTAATATGTGTTTGTTTTAATTGGCGGCTACTTGAATATTGAGCAAATAATAGCCTAAAAAAGAAATTATAGAAATTTCTTCTACTTTAAAAATGAATAATTTGGATCATTTCTACAATAATTTGAATGGTTTGTTATAAAATACTTATTAGATGTTCAAGAACAAAAACATTTTTTTCTTGTTTCCGGTTATCATGTCATAATTACAAAGATCTTTGAAAATGCTAATGTTAAAATGACATTTTATTTCACCCCTGTCTTCACTCTGTCTCAATTTTATTTTATGAGAGTGTCTAAAGGCTAGATTTTAAGTTAAGTGCTTATTTTTTGCAAGTTAGACAGCTCCTACTCAGACATGTAAGATAAAATACTTGTTCTGTGCAGAAATATCTAAAGCCTTTGCTCTTGTTTTCCCTCCCCTCCCCTCTCCTTCCTTCCCTTCCCTTCCCCTCCTTTCCCCTCTCCTTTCTTCCCTCCCCTCTCCTCTTCTCTTCCACTTCTACTGATCTATACTCATTTATATGTTTATTACGGTGGTGACTTCATAAGATGCTTATATTTTCCCACAGTTCTTTCTGTATCTCAGGCTTGTCTGAGAACCTGCATATACAACATGGAACATGCTAATCATTTAGAAACACAGGCTATAGTGAGGAGAGAGAGAGAGAGAGAGAGAGAGAGAGAGAGAGAGAGAGAGAGAGAGAGAGAGAGAGAGAGAGAGATTTCTACAAATTGTGGAAAACCTATGAGAAACTGTATGAAATGTTACAAGACACATCCAGACTTGGCTTTCTTGAAGAGATCCGCTGATGGCAGCCTTTGGCTTGCGGATTTGATTCCCCATTGTTACACTGTGAAGATTCCCACAGATTCCAGGGCTGAGCACGTGGGTGTTTCTGGACACCCATTTTTCTGAAACTGTAGAAGTGGAGGGGATTGTATCACTTTAGGGGGAACCTAAGATTGGCTGGAGAATTATATCAAATAAGAACATGTAGGTATTGATTGGTAATGAATGCTTGAATTTTGTTAAATGTCGTATTGTAGCATTATATTTTCTCCGCTAGTGAGTGAGGAATTGAATTACATCATTATTTTTCCTTAATATTAAACCATGACTACATTTTGAAACAAATAAATACTAGTTTTTGATACAATATTCTTTTATATCTGTTTTAGTATCTGAATTACCACTTATCCTTTAATATAATTAAATAAGTCATATGCACAGGCAGTGTTGATCTCTCACAGTTTTATCCCATCTTTGTTTGTTGGGTCCTGGAATAACTTATAAACATCATTTAAGTAATCACATGCCTTTCTATACTTTGGAGCAGTCTATAACTTTGAGTACTTAGCTGTAACTTCATAGCAACTACAATTTCATATTGATCTAGTGGTTGTTTATTGACCTGTTCAATCTTTCTGAATCTTTTATGTGGTTTGTCATTTCTATATTCCAATATAATAAATGTATTTAAAAGTTTATTTGTATATGTTATACTTTATTCATATACATTTGATTTAAAATTGTAATCTTTAATATGTGCCTATGTATACATTTTAAAAATAAACTTTATTATTAAAACTTGCAAACAAAAATATTACACATTCAAATTAACCAAACCCCCAATCTCTTCAATGCAATGAACCTCTATATGGATAGATTGGTCATTCAAAGTGGACTCTGTGGCTTCATGTTGGATTTTATACTTTTTCTATATTCTATGTTTAAAATTCTAATTTCTTTATTCTTGAAAGTGTTTGGAAGAAGGCTTTTCTCTTATTGATATTTAGTAAGCTTGCTGCTCCCATTCTATTCATTTAGTATTGATATCCATTTCATTTTCATTACTGTCCCGATATAATTTCCTTTGGGAGGAGATAGAAGAAAGAGCACATGTGATGTCTAGCTGTTGGATGGAATGAGGAACACATATTCTTTTGAGGGAGAAAGAAAAAAAAATACTTTGTGAGCTCGCGCTGTATTTCACCTCTTAGGACGCTTTAAAATTTTAGCATTGATATTTTTAAATTCCTTTAATTCCACCATGATCCACTTGTCATGGTATCCTGGCCTTGATGTATGGATGCCAGATGTTTCCATTCTAGTGAGGACACTTACATCCTTCATATTTTGTTGCATGAACCCTGTGACATTAGAGAGTCATCACTCTTTGCCTTTGCTTCAACTTCCTGTCAAGATATTGAGTGTTGTTCCCCCCCCCCCATGTCACATCACTTGACAACAGTGCCAGTTTTTAGAATGGATGGCACAGGTTTGTATATCGTGACTGCTGGAGATTTCCTGAATAAAGCTCGGCAATGAACATTTATATTAAGGGCTGTGTCTACACGTGAATGTGTTTGGCTTCTTTTATGCACTATAAAATACATTTGACATGCTCTGGGAACACATGCAGGGGTACACTAAGGTTTTGTGTGTTTGTTGCTGTTCTAGTTGTTTTTCTTTTGCCCAGGGTGAGTGTGGTTGCTGATGCTTTCAGAATCTTTCTTTTCTTGGCTGCGGTAGAATTATTAAAAGTTCTTCGACTTGTTCCTGCCTGTCCCTTGTGGCCCATCAATCCTGGATGGGGGACATTAGGAATGTCTGTTTCTGGGCTGAGTTTCTGCAGGGAAAGCTGCACTGTAGAAATTAAAGTTTTGGAGATTTTTATTCCTGTGCTGAGTCACTTTATACTTAGGTGTCTTGAGGCTGATTGTTAGCTGGGAAATTATTCATGTCTTTTCTCAGTTCTAAGACCAATAGTCAAAGTCTGCTCTGGAAAATTCTCACTGTTCTTAGATCAAACTGAATTTAATCATAGAGTGAGTACCACCATCAGCTGCCTTCTGGGTCATGTGTTTAGGAATGTGACAGTTCTTGAGGTATGCTGCAATATCCAATCAGAACTGTTGCTTTCTCTTCCAATTTAGGGACGGACACACACACACACACACACACACACACACACACACACACACATATATAATTTCTTCCTTAGGTTCTGAAAGGAGTGATGTCTACTGATAAGTACTATGAGGATATTCTTTAGTCTCCATTGATTTCATGCTATATATAATTTTATAGTATCTTTTCTATCATTTTTTTAATTACAAAGTGTTTTTACTGATTACAGCAATATTTTAGAAAGAAGAGTGTATTTAGATCAATGTTATATCGTCAAAAATTGGAACTTGGAATTAAGTTCATTTGGCAATTACTTTATATTTTTTGTTTTTTGTCCTTCAATAATTTCTTTATAGGGAATTATAAACTCTGGTATGGCACTACTGCATTCCCCTTTTTTAATATAGATTCTAAAGTTAAGGCCTGTGATGAACAGTGATTTATTAAGTGTCTTGTTGATGTCGGTGGGGCACAATTTCCAGAAATTTAGTCATCTAAATATATGTAAATGAATTCTATATCTACCCTTTGCATTGAATGTTTCTCAATTGTAGGATTCTGAACCTAGAATCTAATTGCTCTGAAAATGAATGCAGATGTATTTTGTTATTCTGAAAAGTCTGTTTCACGTTTGTGTCTATCAGATAAAAATTTGTTCTAATCTTTACATTCAGGCATTACTATTATTTAACTATGTCTTACAAATGTGGCCACATGAAGTTAAAAAATGTAAGTAATTTGCCAGATACACAGTGAGACTATAGCAGAACCTAGATGGTCTCTTTTTAATGCTGTTAACCCAGAATTACCTCTCTAAATTTAGGAGAGAAGGAAAATGTAGTCAACAAATAATTTATCAACCTGTGCTACATACTCAACAAATAATTTATCTAATCCATGCTACATACTCATGTAGCCAGGAGAGAGGTGCAGGAGTAAATAAGGAGCAGTTCTAAAAGGTTTGCAATTATCTGGTTGAAGTAAGAGGCAATGAGGCTTTGCAATTACCTACATCACTGAGCTCAGTGACAGACAATAATCCCTATAAACAAGGAAAACAAGACTAGAAAGACACACAGGAAGACCAGGCATATGTTGTCGGGCTAGCATCTTTACGATGTTGTAGAACAGGACTTGGCTCAGGGTGGGAACTAATAAAAGGTTCCTGGAACAACCCGGAGGATTTGATCTCCCTAGAAAGCACTGCCTTGTGTCACTGTGGACGCTGTGGAGACCTGATGGCTGCTTGGCTCCAGTTTTTGACTGAGGCGTTTGGCATGGATCCTGCTTGTTTCTGTATTTCTTTGACCTCTGGATGCCCTGCCTACCCCTGTGACCTAGGTCGTTACCAGGAACTGAACCTGCTGCTCTCTTGCTGCTTTCCAGGACTGACTGACTGTGCAAATTCCTCATCTAAATTCTGCAGAGCCGGCAGTAAGTAAGCTCCAGCAGGGACATATGTAGGCAGAGCAAATGGAGGGTTATGTAACTGCCCAAACAACTCATGCCAGATTCAGCTCAGGCAGAAGCATTCAGTTTGATATAAACCAGGTACATGAGTCTTTTGACTTGAGTTCATACATTTTGACTCAATAGGCAATATAATAAAGATTTCTAGTTTGTGTTTTTTTAAGCATGTGGCTTAATAATTGTACATTCTTTGTATAATATAAATTATATAACATATAATCCATAACTCAGAGATCGGTTGTATGAAAGCTAAATGAAAATATAGGGAATCTGATGTGGGGTATTTCTGGATAGAACACCACTGTCAGAAGTCAGGTAGGCTTAAAAGTATAAATCTGCCTGTTGTGTTTGGATCCTTCAGGATCACAGTTTTGAGACCCCAGTGGACCCAATTAACTCTTTTTTCCAGGCCCCTGGGTTAAAATTAGGTCTCTGCTTTTTCCTCTTTCCTCACTCTTCTTTTTCCCCATCTCTCTGTCCTTCCCTATTTCAAGTTGAATATATCCACTGTGGACAGCAGTTGAAAAGGACCTCTGTTTCCCAATCAAATGAATTGCAATTAAAGTTTTCAAGTAGGGTTGGTTTGTGATTGGAATAAAAAATTCCTCCATAAACTTGGTCTTTTTTTTTTTTTTTTTTTTAAAACCAATATTGGTTCCCAGTGGGAGGCGCTGCGTGGAGAGGTTGGTGTTTTTCAGCCTTGGTGAAAGAAGTGCATCACTCATGGCACTCTTTGGGATGCTGTATAGCCTGTCCTTACTTCAAGTTTGCTTTGTGATTACATTAGAATTGTGAGCTCCAGCTTCCTGGTCCTGCTGCCATGCCTGCCGATAACCGCTACCACTATGCTTCCTCAACCGTGATGAATTCATCCCTCTGGAACCATAAGCCAAAATAAACTCCTTCTGTAAGTTGCTTTTGGTTATGGAGTTTTATCATAATAACCGAAAAGTAACTAATACAGCTTAGAACTCATTATGTGGCTCAGACTGGCCTTGAACTTATCATCCTGGTGCCTCAGCTCCCTAACACAGGGATTACAGGCAGTACCACACCACCAGTCTTTGCTGCTTTGTTCTTAAAGATCATTAGAGATGCTTTATAGAGAACCTTCTGCTCTTTAAATGAAGACTGAAGACTATTATCTAATTACAAAGAACTGACCAGCTGTTGGAAACAAAGCACAAAGACCGTGAAGTTCCTTAAACTTTATGGAATTTTGTTTGTTTGTTTGTTTGTTTGTTTGTTTTCTTGAGACAGGGTTTCTCTGTTAACCTGGCTGTCCTGGAATCCACTTTGGAGACCAGGCTGGCCTTGAACTCACAGAGCTAGGCTTGCCTTTGCCTCCTGAGTGCTGGGATTAAAGACGTGTGCCACCACATCCACCCAGCTGCTTTATGGAAGTTTAGTCTTTCTTTCTATGTGTCCCTTTCTAAGCACGTGTTCCTAAGTTGTGGAGTGAGATCTTGCTATATTTTTAAGCATTAGCCTAAGAATTGATGGAGTTGGCTAACTTCTAATGTTTTTACTTACCATCTTTTCTGTAGTCAGGATTTGTAAAATACTTTGCCCAACTCTCATCTGGCTGCCTTACTATGATTAGTTTCTAAGAGTTCTTTACATCATTTGGGGACACAATCAAATGCATGGTCTGAAAACATTAACTTTTAGTTATATTTTACCTCATCTTATTTAACGTGTATTTCAAAAGCCATAGCTTTCAATTCTGATGCATCCTAATTACAGTGTATATAAATTGGTCCCCCTCCTGTCTACAAAATATTTTCTCCTTATAAAGTACAACATTTCACTTCTTTTCTAGGCAATTGTGTAGTCTGAAATGTTAGAATTGGGCTTGTAACCCATTTCAATCACCACATAAAAAAGTTTTTCTGATAATTCAATAATATATCATAGGGTGGAACAATATCACCTGTAGCTGTATTTACTGCTCAAAACTTCTAGAGGAGCCTACAGAAAAACACTTTAGGATATCAGGATAGGCAAGAATTTTCTGTTTAGAACTTCAGTAGCATAATAAATTGCTCCAAAAATTGACAAATGAGATTATACAAAATTAAATCTTTTGTACATCCAAAAAAAATCTATGAGCCAAATGAACAGATGGTCCATAGGATGGGAGAAAAATTGGTGCAGCCATTATGGAAATCAGCTTCTCAGAAACTTAAAGTAAAACCACTCTCTGTCCCAACTATATCCCTCCTTACTCTAGGACAAAAAAAATCAAAAAACTACAACCACAGAGATACTTGTAATTCCATGTTTACTGTTGCTTTTTTTTTTTATAATAGAAGAGGATAATGTAGCCTAAATGTCTACCAAGATTTAAACAACAGAGTCTTATTCAAGCCTCAAAGAAAAATAAAATTTATAAGAAAATTGATGGAAGTGGAAAATACTATATTTAGTGAGATATATACAGTTACATATGAATGTGAATCCTAGCTTATTACTTTTATACATGTTTATTTATATTGAATAATATGTAGAAGGATGCCAGGATACAGGAAAAGACTTGTAAAATCCATGTGGGAAAAGAAGCTTTAATGGAGAGGATAGAGAGGCTAACGATCACATGTGATATGGATGTGGGATAGAAGGGTACAAGCAGACAGGAGGTAGGAAGAGGAAAGAGGAGCAGATAGAGAAAAGAGACTCAACCAAAACCAAGTATGTATGGAAATCCCAAAAGAAAACTCATTTTTTACACAATACTTAATAAAAATATGCAAATAAAATACCTGACCTAGGGCACTGTTAAAAGCAATAAACTTTTATTGAAGATGAAATAATTGTATTTTCAACAAGTAAAAATATATTTGATCTTTTCATCTTGTATTTTAAGTTTACATGGGCCAATGTAATACACTTTTGCTCCTTATTTTCTCATTGAGATTCATCCATTGTCTATTAGTCTATCTCTATAATCAACCAAATTTAGCATATGGTGTGTGAGTATGTGAGTGTGTGTTTGTGTGTGTGTGTGTGTGTGTGTGTGTGTGTGTGTGTGTGTGTGTGTGTGTTCACATGTTCCTGCAGACCCCGGAAGAGGATATCAAATCCCATGGAGCAAGAGTTACAGGCAATTGTGAGTCTTCCAGCCTAGGTGCTGGGAACTGAAATCTGGAAGAATAGCGAACAGTTTCTACTGCTGAGCCATGTCTTTAGCTCCTGTAGATGCACTTTCCATCCATATTGTCTTCACTACTAAAAAAAACTTAACCAATCCACTTCATTCATTCATATTTAATTTCTTTAACTTCCAAACCTAATCAGTTATCACTCTCTTATAGGATTCAGCTGCAATTAGAGAGACATTTTGAGTCTAAATCCAGGCTATTAGAATAAAGTCTCCAAGCTTAGATGCTTTGTAAACAATGGAATATTTCTCATAGTTGTGAAGGCTGTAATTTTGAAAGAAGGTGCCCACAGTATCAAAATTTTATCAGGAATTGTTTGCTGTATTCTTGTGTATTCATTTGATAGAAGATGAAAGATGTCTGTAGTCTGTGTTATGTGGGCCCTGATTTCGTGACCTAATTACCCCTCAAAGACCCCAACTCTCAGCATCATCTTCAGGGATTAGGGTTCAAATCTGCATTTCAGGAGGGATAAATAATACACAGTAGTTGAGTTAATAGGACCCTCAACCTCAGAAGTATTTGCCAAGTCCCCATACTTAGGTCAACTCCACTCTTGTTGCTGTAGGAAAACCCATTCATAGAGCAACAGACTGCGTGAAAATTAGAGGAATCCTCCAGTAGTGTGCAATTTTCCCAATCGTATTTGAATTTCACCTATTATAATGTTCCCTTTGTCTTCACCATTTTGCATGTTGCTCCCTAGGTAGAGCAATCATCTGCAACTTAGGAATCTGTGGCTCTTTCTCTGTGCCCATCACTTTTCTTGGGCTTTTCCTGGTTTTCTATCCCGTAGAGAAGGCAGGCCCTTAAGCTGTGCATTCCTGCCAGACTTTAGTACTGTTTGGCCACATTTAGTTTATTATCACAAGATATAATTGTGACATCCTCATCATGTGTCACATCCTTCTTTGTTCTAGCTAAGAAATAGATATTCTATTATATAGCTTTAGCTTAAAAGATAGGGGTCATATTAGATGGTGTTTGGTGCTTTGAGTTACAAAATGTAACAGGAAAGTTTTGATTATTTTTCTTCTGTTTTACAAGATGTTGCAAACAGATGGACTCTATCCAGGCTGTTAGTAAATGTTAGTGTAAATATTAAAGAGTCTACAAATTAGTTGATTTTAATAATAATAATACCTATACATTTCTCTTATGACGGTAGAAACAAGGAGGACTTGGCATGATTTAATGATTCTGTGATGATAATCACACCAGTAAGTAGCCTAGCAATCAAGAGTAGATGTTAGCAATTAACTCAGTGACCAGAAGGATCCCTGTGGGCATGAGGATCCTGTATTTACAGTAACAGTTGTAGCTTCCAAGCTCCACTGAGGATTTGAATTTCTGAGTGCTAGAATATCTAGCTATGTGGCCCATTTCCACCACCACCCCCATACTTTTGTCTGTCCTATTCCTCTTCCATGCTTAAATACACCACATTCTTTACCTTCTAAGACTAAATATCCCTTATTTAATCTTGGATTTGGGATCATAAAATTCTTCATGAAAATATGATGTTTCCTCTTGCAACAACTGAATTTATTTTGATCTGTAAATCCAAACTTTTCAGGCTTTAAAGGATAACTGAATTACCTTATCAGATAAAAATCATAGTTCCCATAAATAAAATCACTATTCTCAGATGGAACCTGTAAATATAACACAGAAGTGGGACTCAGAACAATCAAATTGTGTCTGTTTCAGAACCACCCAAGATTTGGTGAGGATGAAAAGACTTTTGAAGACCTAAACATACAGACCACCTAAGAAACATCGAGGTTTAGAGAAACAGCAACTTCTGGAGTGTCCTCATTGTGTACTGAGAGCTATTATTTGTGCAAGATTTTCTTTATCACCAACATGTTTGATACCCATCACTTTGACATATTCAAGGTTGGAGATTGCCTCTTGGGTGAAGACACAGTGTAGATTGAAGCACTTACCTGGACAAAGGATCCTCTTCTAAATCCTGCCTTTTATCAAAACTGGTAGAGAATCACCATTGTTATCTGTAATGAAAATATCTCTGGTTATGTGCATATATGTTGCTCTTTTTGACCAGCTAAGATGAAATTCTCACTGATAGCCGTTAGGAAAGGGGAGCAAGGAAGGTCATAAGTTTATAAGAGGGAGATCAGGTATAGGTCTCTAAATGAGAGATTATTTTCAGTGTGAATAGATTTTGAGCAAAAGGATACATAATTGAGTATTGTATTTTAAGTTTTCCTAGTCTTGTCTGTAACATCCTGCTGTGACATATTGACTATTCAATAAAAGTCCATTATTAAAAAATGCTTGCTGAGAACGGTGTTTGCTCAAAGCTAAGATTAAAAATGATGTGTATCACTTGGGTCAACATAGGTTATGAAGCAAGGTACAATTGCTAGAGGAGAAACAATGGGCTGGAAAAATCAGGAAACACACAGATCTCTGCTAGTAGCTGTAGATAATTAGGAGAAACTTAATTCTTAACTAACTCTTGTTCTTGGCCCTGAGTCATTCACTTTTACATTTAAATTCAGATGGCTTTGAGACATGAAAACAATCATCCAGCCTGAGACAGCAAAAACAAGTCTAAGAGAAATTATGATGGTGAGCCTCTTTCCTAAATTACTACAGAAACATTGTTTATTACCATTAGCCGGACAACAGAGTAGGAGACCCCAGGCTCCATCACCCTCTATGAAAACAATAGCTATGAATGAACTCAGGATCCAATTAATAATCTCCATCAACAACAAAATGAAAAAGAGAAAAACTGAAGAATGACATGTGTGTTTTGTCCTGGCTCTATCATCCCACCAGCGGTGGGTAATATCCAGAGAGACATCTTACCTTACAGTTATCCTTTCACTGGAGAAGGAGCTGGTAACCCAGCAGTGTGTACAGCCTTTCAGAGCATGAGTGCAATAACATCTTTACTTTTATCATGATAATACTTAAGGCGATGTCAGAATAATTGAAAAGTATGGAGTTGGAGAGATAGCAGTAGAAGAGGTATGGGGACCATCAGCATCTGTCATGTATGGTTATCACCATGATCTTCAGTGAATGAATTTTCAGGGGGCCCCAGATACTTCCACTGTTGAGGATCACAACAGCTATGTAACATCCCTCATAGCATTTGCCTCCATTGAGGCTCTAATATCAATATTATGGTTTGGGTCACGGACTTTCCCTAAGGACCACTTGGTAAGGGCTGTTTTGCCAACCTGTTATGCAGTGGTGTGGCCTTTAGGATGTGTCCACACACTACATACCAGACACCATTACCAGATCTAGTACTACCCTAAAGGTGTCTGTGAACCAGGCCTGGCACCAAGCGTGAACTCATTGGCCACAGTTTCCCACCATGGGGAAATAGAAAGAAAGAGGAAAAAGCTTTGTCCACTTTGGTCCTGAGGAATTTCAGAAGTATCACAGACACGCCTACATCTTTTGTTTTGTGAAGTCTCCCACAGTCTGTGCTGATTCTAACCGTAGCTTATAATGCTATATGTGTGTGTGTGTGTGTGTGTGTGTGTGTGTGTGTGTGTGTGTGTGTGTGTGCGCTGTTGTATCCTTTCAGGAGTCAGGTTGAACATAGACCACCTAGATGATAACTGTTATCTCCCCATTGAAACAAGTCCATAAGGCCTTGAAGAAGTGAGTTCAGGCCTAGTATGCAAACATTAATATAAGGCTATAAGGAACATGAAGAATTGAGGAAATTTGGTACTACCCAATAGAAACAATAATTTTACAGAATTTTATCCCTCTATCCTCATCACAACTTCATATTCCCTTCTTGTGGTGGTATTTTATTTGTGCGGAAATGTGGTGATATTTTATTTGTGCTTTAATAAATAAAGCTTGCCTGGAGATTAGAGGAAAAGGCCAGCCATTATAAGTAAACAAAGAAGTCAGGCAAGGTAGCACACGCCTTTAATCCTATCACTTGGCAGGTAGGGATCTGTTTGGATCTCTGTGAGTTCAAGGCCACACTGGAAACAGAGCCAGGTGTGGTGGAATACGTCTTAAATTACAACACTAGCTAATTCTGGAGGTCTGGAGGTCTGTTCAGACAGACAGGAAGTGACAGAGCTGGGCAGGAAGAGGAAGTGATGTAGCTGGACAGAGAGAGCAGATCGGATGGCAGAACAGCAAGGCATATAGGTGTGGCTAGACAGGAATTCGCCCACATTTGGAAGCTACAGTGTTGGTGAGGTAAGGTTAGCTGTGGCTTTCACTATTTCCCTGATCTCTCACGTTTTCAGCCCTATATCTGGCTCTGTGGTGTTTTTTTTTTTTTTATAAGCCCATTCAGAAATTCATCTATACCCTCTTTTTTCTGTATAACCCAATGAGTGGAGTTAGTGTTGCCCATATGTGTGTGTGTCAGGGCCATTCCCTGGAGCATGGGCAACCTGGGAAAGGCCACTACCTATTTTCATTCTTAGCTTGACACTTTGCTATTTATCATTTGCCAAAATAAAGGGGCTTTAGAAAGAGTTCTGTTCCTCAAATAACTGTTGAAAGAAAAAAAATTCCCTAGTTTAGGACTAGTTTTTCCCCTCTCCACATCTATAAAATCTTGATGTTTCAAATTTCATAGCCAGTTTCAAATTTGGCTGGGCAAATTAAGATTATTTTATTGATATTTATATGCTGTCAGCTTTGATTTAATTTCTCGTAGACTTGCTAAATCATGTACCACTAATCCTTGTTGTACCTTTTAATTTTTTCCTTTGTTTACATTTTTGAGATAACATAATTATGACATTTCTCTCCTCTCTTTCTTCTTTCCAAACCCTCCTATGTAACTCTCCATGTTCTCTTTGAAATTCATAGCCCTTTTTCATAATTGTAACTACATGCATATATATAATATGTGTATTTAATTGCATACATATATATTCTTAAGGATAACTTGCTCAGTCTGTATATGGTACTCATATGTATGTTCTCAGGGCTAACCATTTGCTATTAGATAACCAGCTTTCACATATTCTTCCCTGGGGAAGATGATTTCTTCTACTCTCAGTGTTCCTTAGTCCCCTGTAGTTCTTTGTGTAGTGTTGAGGCTTCATGGTCCACTTTGCCATGTTTATTGGTGTCAGACTCATGGACTTCTCGTTAGTTATCTTTGTAGTTTTAGGGTTTTCAAATGATATTTTCAGTGTTACTCAAAATAAATATGTATACTGTTTATGAAATCTTTACCTGGACATGATTAGGGACATAAAAATGTTTTTAATATTTGTGAAACACAATGACATACTTTCTATTTAAAAAGCATATATTTTGTCAATAGGATGTATGGGACAAGTTTTGGATATCAATATTCATAATAGCTAGAAAGTTTGTTTTACCTTAATAAATTCCATTGATTTAGAATAGTCTCAGAGATTTATTAGAGCTCCAGCCTTCCTGGATGGAGTGTATTCATGGGAGGCATTAACTTCTATACTTGGGAGCAAGCATAAATCTTTTCATAAAGAGGTGATTAAAATTCAGTACATGAACTGCAAATATTGTGGGACATTTGTACGCTTCCATTATTGGGGATTTGAGCAATTAAAAATGTCAAACATGTAAGTGCTTCTATGCAGCTAAAGCATATAGTCTAATGCTAAAGCTTTAGGCATGAGAAAAGACCAGGCAAATATGATTTTGCCCATGCCCAGATGCAGAATCTTAGGGTGCAATAATGATCTCACGGATTTGCAATTAACTTTTTCTTTACAAGTCGTCTTGTGAAACACACCTCTTAAAGCGAGGTCTCATGGTGCAGCCATGTTAGTCCAGATTCTTGGGAGGATGAGCAGGATGGCCCTGAGTTCAAGTCTTGTCTGAGTTTAGAGTGGGTTAAAGGCCAACCAGGTTAACTTACTGAGAAGATGTCTCTGAAAAAAAAAGAAAAGAAAGTGGGAGTGGGCTGGGGGAAGGGGAGGGCGATGTTTGTGGTTGTACTTCAGTAGAAAAACACTTGCTAGTGCACATGAAGTCCTTGGGTTTGATTTCCAGTGTTGCTGACAACAAATAACAAATAGCAAAACCCAAATCTGTAATCCCTTAAAAAATAAATAAAACCACACATAAATATTTAGGCCTATATATGAGATTTAGATCAAGTTTTTGGAGAACTCTTTCGCTGAACATAAATTGTAGTCCCACGGACAAATATTAGGTGGAGCTTGGGGAGCCCTATGGAGGAGAGGAAGGAAGGAAGGACCAGAGGACACAGAGACACCATTAGAACAGGGCCCACAGAATCAGTTGACCAGGACTCATGGGAGCTCGCAGACATCAAGGATTCTGTAAGGGGCTGACCTAGGTCCTCTGCACATATGTTATGGCTGAGTAGCTTAGTGTTCTCAGAGAATTCCTAACAGTGGGAACAGGGGCTGTCTCTGACTCTTTTGCCAGCTTGAGGCACCCTTTTCCTCTTACTGGATTGCCTCATTCAGCCTTGATGTGATGGCATATGCCTAGTCTTATTTTAGGATGTTATACCATGTATGGTGGATATCCTTGGAAGGCCTACTCTTTTCTGAAGGAGATGGAAGGTGGATCTGGCAGGGGGGGAAGGGACCTGGGGAGGGGAGACTGGGGGAGAGGAGGGAGGAGAAATTATGGTCAGGATGGAATATATCAGAGAATAAAAATAAATAAATAAATAACCCATAAATTGTACAGTTGAAACCTATTTGCTTCAACCTTACATACAGCTTTAAAGTTTAATTTCTCATATATTATTGATAACAGATTTTAGTTCTTAGTACAGAAGAAAGATTATTTTTCTTCTCTTAGTAAAGAAGTAAGGTGTTTGACTTGGGACCAAACCTTTATGTTAAGGTAAAATGAGGACTTTTCCTCACTTAAAATATTCCTTTGAATCTGGTAATAAAGAGAAGCATGATTAAATGAGTCTTGATCTCTACCATTTCCCATGCTTCTTCACTCAGCATTCCATTAAGATGTAATGACATCTGAAACAGCCTTTTTAAAAACCACCCATCATTATTTAATTACATATCAACTGCAAGCAAGCCTTATGCTGGCAAAGGCATAAAATGAATGAGCTAGTCCACCAGAGACATTTTACAGCTTTCCTTACGAAGGGCATTGGCAGTGTGTTAAAATGCAAAACATCTCTTCCAACTGCAATTTAATTAAGACTGCTGCTGCCTTTGCTGTTCCTTCTCCTCTGTCGCACTTACCACAGACAGGACAGTTTTGCAGTTTTGGTGCATCTTTAAAAGAAAATGAGACAGAAAGTCCACTGCTTTGTGCTCAGAAGGACAGATCAGTTCTCTGTAATGGTTATGTATTATATATTATTATAATATATTATATATTATATATATATATAAATTAAAGTTGTCCTCTATTTCAGAAAGCCATTTCTTTCAGCACACGATACTTGATATTTGTGGGATGCAAAGAAAAAATATTTTTAACTATACAGAGCAAAAAATTGAGTCCTTTGGAAATGTGTCCAATCATTGGGTGAGTACAATTTGAAGAGCAAAATTTAGCGTTCACTGAACTAATTGAAACAGAGAAGCTTCCTTCGAAACTAGACAGAACAGCTTCAACAAGTACAACCTAGACATGCTAAATTTTCTTTTGGGTGGAAATCACAGGAACCCCATCTAATGGGAACTAAGATTTTGGGGCACCAATGTGAGGCAGCATCACAGTCAGCGATACTGTTCATGTGGGAAGGAATAACGCTTCTTGTGTCTCGAACGGTTACATTCTGTAGATCTGCTGTTGCAGGTTGTCCTGCTAAGATCTGATCATTCAATGTGGAACTGTGGGGTAAATGGCAAACAGCACAGCTAAATGGCCTAAAGGAGTCCAGCAGAGTTTGCTTTTCCGTCAGCATGTAAGAACGACACTGCTGTAGCCCGTGACCTTAAACAGTGGCTGCTTGATCTGAGAATGCTATTTCAAGATCTTTCCCAAAGAAATTTAATGTCATGGTCTTTACACAAATATAAGATTGATCCGTGATAATTCTATTATTTAACTATTAAGAACAAAACTGAGAAGATACTAAATTAGCTCAACAGGAAATTTAAAAAAGCCTGTTTGTAGGCTAGCTGTCTAATCACTGAAAGAGTGCAAATTGACATAACTCTGCTAGCCACCTCCATTTACGGTGTGTGGCATAAAACTGATTGACATTCGTGTTCCTATTTCAATGGAAAGGAGTTACTGCCTATTGCTTCCAGTTCTGCATAATGTATAGAGTTATAAAATAGTTCCCAAAGAGTCAAAGTAAGATAATCCAGAAGTGTGATTCAGGTCATGGTTAGCAAACATCTCATGTATAGAGCACAGCTAGATAGTGCATATTTTAAGGGTTTTTTTTTTCTAATACTTTTGGTTTCATAAATTGCTATTGTAGAGCTAAATAATCAGAAATAGCAAAATTAGAGACTGAGGCTGTATTTGGATAGAATTATTCACAGAATTCAGGGTGAGTTAGACTTGGATAGAGGCCATGGTTTGCTATACCCTTCACTGGACTGTGTGTTCACTGAAGCACAGTATTTCCCCTCCTGCTTCAAAGGATTTAGAGTTCCTGATCATCCATATTATTCAAAGCTGAAGCCCAGTTTGGAGGGAGAACTGCTTTAATTGCTACTAATATTTGCCCTTAATTTGTTCTGACTTTGTCAGTTTAGGAAAGGGAATTAATTACCACCCCAGCTAAGCACTTCAAATTCCAGGTGAATACTGGCTTATATTTTTTCCCTGATCCTGTATCATCACCAAAGTTCCGCTGTATCAAAACTAAGAGCAAAGATGGACAAACGAAGCACAGAGTTGGCTGCCAGCCTTATCTGTCTTTATTCTTTAAGACCTGCAAGACAAATTTAGTATCTCTTGGTTCCCATGAATTGGGACTGGGTGTAGGTTTGCTGTCTCTTAGCCATGGTCTCACAAAGCCGAGACTGAGGAACTGACTAAGATGAATCCTTCTCTGGAACATGGAGTAGTCATCTAAGCTCAGCTATTTCTTGGCAGAGTTCGGTCTTTGTGCACTTATGGCTGAGGCGCCATACCTTTCTTTCTCTCTTAGCGATGGCTTACTATCAGACAGAGATCACGGCAGGTCCTATGACTGGGGTCTCCTTCATATATCCTTCCCACATGTCTACATATAAACAGGATTCAGTCACTTTCAGCAGTTTATCTCAGTGGTTGGATGAGGCTCCTTCCACCCAGATAATATCTTTTGGGTTGCTTTCTTCTGCCAGGTTTTATACTAGTGAATGTCTACTTAATAATTATTACTCTTAGGAATATTTTAAAATTAATTATTGTTCCTTTAGTATTTTGAAGTATTGGTCTGAATCACTCAATCAGCATTAATGTTCATATAAGGCATCTTCTGCAATTAAGGATAATATTTGGTATACCAAATTATGCTTTGTTGCCTTTAATGAAATACTGTAATAATGAAAGCAAAGTCATAAGATGGTATTTATAGGAAAGGGAAAAACCCTAAATTAATTGAACAAAAGTCATTTCCTGTGACATGCTGTCTTCTTGATATGACACAGGTCTTGCACTCATGAATTCACAGCAGCTGTGGTTACCTGCCAGGGAGGAAGAGTCATTCTTCCTTGATGGTGTGCCTACTGGGTGGCCCTATCCCCACGCACACACATGAGCAGCATCATAATTAGACTTAGTGGAATATCCCCCCTCCCAAAGACATGAACTCAGGAGGAGGGATGTGTTAGAAGAAATACAAGAGAAGTTGGAGGATGAGTAGTGGATATAATCATATTTCATTCTACATGTGTCTTAGGGTTTTATTGCTGTAAAGAGATACCTTGACCAAGGCAATTCTTATCAAGGAAAACATTTAATTAGGGCTGGCTTATAATTCAGAGCTTTTGTCCATTGTCATCATGGTAGGAGGCATGGTGGTGTGCAGGCAGACATGGTGCTAGAGACAAAGCTGAGAGTCCTACATCTGGATCCACAGGCAGCAGGAAAAGGCAGTGAGCTCAAGTCAGTTAGCCAGTATCACTTAAAATGAAGCGAGGAAAAAAAATACTTGTGGAAGTACCTAGATAGATACCTTTCCTACAATTCACATATCCATGCAATAAGATATCTTGTGCCTTGCTGGAGGAGGATATACATCACCGGGGGTTGGTGTTGTTTTAAGAACCTCCCAGCATTCCCAGTGGGAACTCTGCTTCCTGTGTGTGGTTTAGGATGTGAGCGCTCAGCTTGCTGCTTCAGCCACTGTGCCCTTCCGCTGCTATGCTTCCGGGCTGTGATGGAGAAGGACTCCTCTCATCCCTCGGGAGTTACAAACCCAAACAAACCACTTCTTCTCTAAGTTGTTTTGGTCATTATGTTTCATCAGTGCAGTAAAAAGGGAAACCAGTACAGAGGACTTGGGGTACAGCTCAATAGTGGCGTACTCGCTTATCATGTGCAATGCCTTATGTTCAGTCCAGAAAAGCAAAGAGAACTCAAAGCTGATGATAAGCCATGCATTAGAGGAAGGGCATGGAAAGAACGTTCAGGTGGAGACTAAAGTGTCTTACTCAGAATTCTCATCTCAGTTATGTACAGACACATCTGAAACCCAATTTCAGCACACAGCTATCTTTCACAAAACTAAGTATAAAGCTATTAAAACCTTTAAGATAAACTGGTACTCATGAAGGTGGGATATGTTCCATTTTCTTTCAGATTCTTAGGTCAATTCAGATTGCATTCATTCCTCAATTCCCATTGTTCTGTCATTGAAATTTAAAGAGACTTATGCTAAAACATTGCCAAACAATGGTGACTAAGCCCACGTGAAACTTGTAGCTGTTTTCCGGAACTATATCCATCTATTAAGTCTACTGGTATACCACTACTCCTGATAAGACACTAGTACAGTTAGTGTGAAATTAGCCTCCCAATTAATAAGCAAATGATTCAGGGTATTGTGATTTTACCTTAAAGAATACAAACAATTACAACAATAGCTTAATGGGAAAACTGAGGTCACAGAATTGTGGCATAAGGTGTGCTGTGTACAGAAATGAAGGAAAGCTGTGCTACAGTCCTTTCCAGTCAGGGCATGTGTTTCAGCTAAGCTCAGATTATGGATGGAGAATGAGTGATAATCACACAGAATACTATGTTTCCCCATAACGGGCTGAATTCAACAGCTATAGCATAGTCTCAGTTTAGTTGCCATTTTATTGGATGTACCCATGGACATTGCCTAATTAATTATATGTCTTTTAGGTTATCAAAATAGTTTAACACCATCATAAGAATTTCCATTTTTATTTTTCTCAAGCTTGAGTGGAGTTGTAGTTTCTTACTGGATCTGGCCTTTGTGGAGTTGAGATAATGTGGAATTCCTTATGTGTGGCTATCCACAAATTACTTCATTGACACTTTCATGTCAATCAAATTAAAATAGCAATTATTTTGCATATACTTATATTTACATATATTTGTATTTGTTCCAGTAAGGGCCTTGTAAAATAATACCAATTTTAAATGATAAGACCAAGTAAATGTTTTATTAGTCATTTAAATGTAAATTTATAAGACAAAGACATTGGAAAGTAGATTTAATGAGTAAATGTTAACTTTATCTTCTATTTGCCATAAAATTGTGTTTCTAATTGCTTTCTTAGCACAGAGGTTATGATTCATTAACATTCATCAAAGGCATTTTATCTGAGGCTCCTAGACTGACAAGATAATGAATTTCAGCTAATAAGGTGATTGATGGTTGATGGTGGGCTTTGAATATCTTTCCCCAAAGTTATACTATGGAGACTCAACTACAGATAATAATCAGCCACAGCTGTAATACTGAATAATTTGGTTTGCTCTATTGAACACACTAAGGCATTGAACTGATTACAGGTAAATCACCTTTGTGTCTTTGCTTCCTTGGCTACCATGATGGTTAGTACAAATACTGAATTCTACCCTGAATTCAGATAATTCCCTTTTAGTCTACCACAGCATGGAAGCTTTTATTTTCATACTCTTTACTAAGCATGTTCCCTAAAGCGACATCAGATATTAAAAATAAAAATGAGAGACTGCTAAGGTTGTAACTAAACAACCTTTTCCTTTTATAACTTATTTTAAATAGGATTTTGATGATCGTCTGTGATCTCATTGCTATTTATCAAAATTAACATTGTGTGTCTTTGACTTAGAATTTTTATTATGTAGTTTTCCTTAATAAGTGTTATGAAATATGCTACTTAAAATAGAGCTCACTGAACTAAAGCACCTAGTAGCAAAATACTTAGAGTCTTAGGATCATGAATTAGATTTTTTTAAACTTTACTTTTAAATTTTGCCTTACATATATTCCAACTTGTCCATTAAAGGAATTCTAAAGTCTCTCTTTAAATGATTGTGAACTAGTAAGGGTTAGAAATTGCAATGATTTGTAAAATCACACAAGGCGTTTCCTGACATAAAGGAAATGAGTATATGTGTGTTTTGCTAAGTCATCCTTTTATTCTTCAGATATTCATATATATTGTAACAAAATGTATTCTAAAGTATTAAAAGAAATTATAAAACTTAAACCAAAGTGTGGCATTGTCACTTGGGTTAATCAAACTGTCTTAATACATATAATAGATTATATTTTTAGAAAATACTTTTAGTTGTGACAGATATTCAAAAGATCATTGTCTCTCTTGCCATCTGCTGTGGAAGGTCTAAAATTAAAAGACTGTAAGGCCCAACTACTAGTTAGAATGTAGAAAAGTGGAGTTTACAGTTCAAACTCTCCATAAGATGATAGATGTACAGATGAGCTGAGCAGTGTTTTTTAACAAGTTTATTTAAATGTTGATATTATGATACAGCAACCTAATTCATTAGGCAACAAAAATACCTGTATTAAAATACTCATATCATCTTTATTCTACTATAGCCCAAACTGATGCATCTCATACAAGTATCCTCAGGGAAATGGATTCATGAATTACCCTCTGAGCATAAATGATACACTCAGCAATGAAAAGCCATGAGCTACTTATGCACATGGCAACATGTGTGAATATAAAAACATTACTTTGAGAAAAAGACACTCCCTAGAATTTACCGTACATTTCAATTTCTATGAAACCATACCCCGCCCCCCCCACACACTTAAAAGATATCAGAACCATTCCTGCCTTTGAGGAAGTAGGGAATAGACTGGGAAACCATTTGAAAAACTTGAGAGGGCAATGAGATTCTTCTCTTTATAACTAGAGAAATATATGTACATGTTAATGTCATTCATCAAAATTCAATTCACTTGATTCTTCAAATCTGTATGTATGGTTGTATTTAAATTGAGTTCTATAAAAATAAAGAAAAGGTGGTAATAAAAAAGATATTTTTGTCTATTATTACTTGAAGGTCTGGCTGCTACTAAATTTAAAACTACAGCCAGCGTTATGAAGAAATCCACTTCCATCAAAGTATAACCAAACTGACAGTACAGTTTCATGTCTAAACTGGGGCACTTTGGAGAGAGAAAGGGGATTCTATTAATAGGTTTTCTGGGTCAGAATGGCTAAATCAGGGCTTTCTAGAAAAATCAAAAGGAGTTTTTCCCCAACTGTTATGACTGTTTTCAAGACTTCTGACTTAAAGGGCTATAGAGCAGCTGTGAGTCCCTTGTAGGCGTTGACATCTACTCATGGATGCCTGCTTATTTCTTGGAGTTATTTCCTCAATCATTTGTTCACTAGCTTAGTGATGCTGTCAACTATTTGTTTGTGCAGAAAGAATCAGTTTGTATCTGGGGGAATTGCAAAATCAGCTGGCAATTGCAAGAACTATCTTCTCCCAGGGTGACTGGTAGGACCTTAGTGTCCACAAATGGTAAGGTAGGTAAGTCGGACGCTGATGAGCACAGTTCCACCACACCTTTGCATCCAATCTTGCAGGTTTATACTGCTATGTTCGTGTAAGACTTTTCTAAACAACATACAGGATTACTCCACAAATTCAAGGACTTACCCATAGGATGTATTTTACCTTAATTAATGACTGATAAATGCTACTTCCTCATAAACTTGGAATACTATACAATTGGTGACAGGGTGAAGGGTATATCTGAAAAAAAATTAAGATATGTATTCACGTTTGTGTCAGAAGAGGGCTTTCTGGAAAAGGTAATCCTTGACCTACTTATTTAAGGTAGGCAGGCATTAGATAGGGGAATAAAAACAGATGTTAGTTTAAACAAACCACATGACATGTGCTGAGGCTTCAAAGGCTACAAGCACTGAACAATCCATAATTAGAATAAGGAATGAATGAAAAGACACAGAACCATGAAAGCCTGACTGAAGATGTTTTCTGCACCCCAGATTCCTCTTGTATATGTCATAAATTCATGGTAGGTTCTGAAATGACTCACTATGTAAACAATGAAATCAATATTCAAAGAAACAACATTACTCAGTGCTGTACAGAGGGTGTTCCTTGTTATACAGTTATATTGCAATGTATGTAAATACTATACACTTAAATATTTTGTCATTATTGATAAATTCAAACATACTGCATAGCAATGAATAGGCATGAGTGTTTCCATATATTTGAATAGATTATATTAGCACTCATGTATCCATTAGTTATTACCGAGGAGAAAGTTTTATAACACACAGCAATTGCTCGTTATTGCTTGGAGACCTGTAGTGGACTGAGTTCACACGGTGCATCTGTGGTGAGGGGGTCAATGTCACTACTTATTTCACTTGTGCTCTTTTGAGTATTTGAAATCATCAAGCTGTTAGTTGGTCTAGAAAGTTCTTTTCGGGGTTTCCCCCTGTTTGGACTTCCATCACTTAATAATTTATCCTGAGTTACTAGGAAAAAAATATGTGTCCCTTCAAGATGAAAAGCAGACTAGTGTGGGAAACAGCTCTCTAAGGTTCAGCAGCACTGTGTGCAATGGTGTGATTGTAGATGGGAAACCAGAAGACTTAATGAAGAGGATAGCCTAACCAAAGCAGCTTGTTAGCTACTACTAAAATAATGTCACACAGCGTGTTTCCCCAAACTCAGCTCTTTCCAAGAGCAAGCACTGACACACTGTGGTTTGATTGATTGATCCTGGCTTGGCTTGATTGGGCAAATGTGGTTCATATGTTATCCCTTGAAACTGACTTCAATTCAGTGATAAGTATAGGTTAGTCGTATGTTTTGTTCTTAGGTTAAGGTTGAAGTACCTTGAATTGCTGGGACAAACTAAAAGCAAAGAAGGTTAAGATTCTGGGAGGCCATACAATCATAAGTAGTCTATTCTTCCTCATTTCTTGGTGTGAGAGGAAATTTGTGCATACATAGGTGTGTGCTGATGCTCCTGCATCTGAAGGTCAGAGGTCAACATTGAGTTGCTCTCCATCTTATCTCTTGAGACAGTTCTTTCAAGAAAGTTTTGTGGCCAAATAACAATATCAGTGGACAGGGAAATATATACTCTCTGTGGCATAGTTATTTTATGAATAATAATCTAAAATATCAAAGGGTATATTTGGAAAGTCAAAGAGAAATAAAGAGAGACATATGCTAGGAAGGGAAGGAAGCTATTCTTCAAGCTGAGAAATTAAGGCAGAATCAGAGTTTACAGTTTATTGCATTTTTTTAAAAGCTGGTGCCATCAGTGACTCCCAGATGTAGTATAGCATTGACATTCTCCTGCCAAAAGGTGAGTTCTAAAGCCTTTCCCTTTATTTTGGGTCAGTGGTGTAGACTGATTGACTGAACACAATGTTTCATTTCAGGATATGCTCTAAAGGCCATGCAGATTCTACTTGGTTCTCTGGGCAAATCACACAGGAATCCATAACAGTCATGGCGGAAACTATTTGAGGTTCCCATTGCTATGCAGAACACATGCATTACTAGCACATACAGAAGGGCAGCCTGTGGTGATATTTTGTGTACCCTAATAAAATTTGCCTGAAGATCAAAGAACAGAACAAGCTACTAGATTAAACATAGAGGCCAGGCAGTGGTGACACACACCTTTAATCTTAGCACTATGGAGGCAGAGATGTGTGTGGATCTCTATGAGTTCAAAGCCTCCCTGGACTACGTGAGATTGACTTAGTCTAGGAGAGAAACACAGCCAGGCAGTGGTGGCACACACCTTTAATCTCAGCATTTGAGACCTCATGCCTTTGCTTGGGAAGCACACATGCCTTTAATCCCAGGAAGTGATGGCTGGGCAGAGAAAGGTATATAAAATGTGAGGAGACAGGAACTAGAGGCTTTTTGGGCTGGAGCCTTTTGGGTGAGGAATCAGAGGATTTCAGTCAGAGGATTCATGGAGTTGGTAAAGTGAGATGTGGCAGTGGCTTGTTCCTTTGTCTCTCTGATCTTTCAGCACTTACCACAATATCTGGCTCTGGGTATTTTATTATAAGACTGATTTAAGATTCAAGCAACAGCAGCCTGTAGAAGCTCTGATCCCACTTCATTCCCACCGCTTCAACTTCTTTTTCCTTATGACTGCAATACCATAAAGACTCCAATCCAAGACTGCCCAGGTAAGCAGCTTCTTTAGAAACTGCAGAGAATTGTTTGAAATCACATGAGTGTGGGAACATTGACATGGTAGCCACAGATCACCAGAAACAAGGTGTAAGGGATGGATACCAAGGAGAGGAATTGGGGTCAAGTTTAAAAGTGGTTATTTTATTGAGGAAGAGCCAGTGAGATCTTCTGAGAAGTCAGTCAAATAGTAGCATGTAAGATCACACGCAGGGCAGGAACACATGAGGGTGTTGTTGTATTCTGGGCAACTTCCAGCACATACCGTTATTGTGCTATAACAAAGGAATCTTGCTATTTACAGTAACATTTCTCTTTCAAAATATTAATGCTTTAGAAAATCTGATATGAAAATTCTGGGAAGTTTATTAATATTTCCCAGATCTTGGAGTCTTAATAAACACCCCCCCCCCCACTGAGTCATTTGTGGGAAATATATTAAATTTTTTCTAGGTAAATCTATTTTGTAAATGTGGGCTTGTGTAAATTGGTTCAGTAACCTTATCTATTAGTCACTTTGTTTATATTTTTAAATTTCCATTTGCAAGATGCAGAAACATTAGAATTACATTAAATAAATTTAGGAGCAGGCAATAGCATCTTTTCTAAAAAATGATTTCAAAGCAGCGAAGTTCAGTAATTAGAATATTTCATTACATAATTTCCTTAAGTCCAACACTATTAGCATATTTACTGTGCAAAATGGAGGAACTTATACATATTTAAATTATTCTCATGCTGAGCAGAAATATCAGACTGTCATGTGTTTAGGAGCATGTGCATTTACGCTTCATTTCTTCCATTAAGTGTAACTTACCTCCAGTTCACTGGAAAAAGGAGATTTGGTTCTAGTTGTATTTGCTCTTGTAATTTCTGGCAGTGGCTCTTTCCTTACGTCCCTCTTCCCTTTTCCCTTCTTCACGGTAAACTATCACTTCTAGGCTTTGGCACAAATGAAGCTGCATGAGAAAAACCTTCAATTGCTACTTCCTGCATTCATGGTCAGGCCAGGGGTTTATATGGACTGCATCATGCATTTGGTCGCTGACCAGGTCTTTCATTCTCTATAGTTCTATTGCATAATGCTCTAGGAAGTATCAGACTTAATCAAACAGGCTTAAAGAAAATTGTAAACTAGGATGGAAAAATGTAAACTGTATATTTTTAATTTTGTGTGTCTCCAAAGCACTCTAAACTTAAATAGTTGCATTTTAAACGTGTTCTGGAATGTCCATCCTGGTCCTCTCAAGGTGCCTGTGCTTGAGAAAGGCTTCATTGTATCATGTCTTTCACTGAATATCTACTGTTATCTGGGGAAATCTCATCACTACTGATGAAGCATTGATCCTACCTCAGGATCCAGCCCATTGCTTATGTTTTCAGAGTCAAGAACATTTATTTGTACAAGAGTGAACATGGACTCTAGGAAGAAGGTCGCTTACAGAATTCAGCATGTCAAACACATGTAGCTGGTTCACAGAAAGAACTCTCTTAGTCTTATTCCTTCCTTTATCCAATAGTATGCATTTAATGCTATTCATTCTTCAGATTTAAAAATATCTTCCTGTCTGACAAGTATTTCTCAAGGTCAAATGTTAATTGTTAGCAATTATATGTAAAAGAAAGAAGAATTTTAAACAATATTTAAATAGGATATGACACAACACACTTTTGCAATTTCTGTTAGTACACTATCTTAACTTTCCATATCTGGTAAGGCTACAATACAATTAGAAATAGATATACACGATGACCCATTTAACTTAATACATAGCCTCTAGAATGAATTAAATATCTAAGAAATACAACTCTTCTTTGTTTGAGCAAAAGGAGAATGGAAGGTCATGATTAATTCCTAAAACTTCTGTTCAGTACAAACACAGAAATTATTTTGTGATTATTCATCCTCTTAGAATATTTTAGATGATGGATTTTGCCATGTGTAGATTTGGATTTGAACAGTCTTCACTATAAGGGGTTGATTGCAGAAAGAAAAAAGAAAAGCAGGAGGCTGTGGTTAGCTGAGCTCTTCAGTCTTTCCAAATGGCATTGGAAAGCCGAGCATGGATCAAGTATACAATTTTGGAAGAATTGTAAGTAAAAGATGACTTTCTGCTGGATGGTGGTGGCGCACGCCTTTAATCCCAGCACTCGGGAGGCAGAGCCAGGCGGATCTCTGTGAGTTTGAGGCCAGCCTGGTCTACAGAGTGAGATCCAGGAGAGGTGCAAAGCTACACAGAGAAACCCTGTCTCGAAAAACCAAAAAAAAAAAAAAAAAAATGACTTTCCCTTTTTTTTGACCAACAATCATGTTCCAGAGGCATCTAGTATCAAGAGGAATTGGAACAAAGGGGAAGTAACTATGTGCCAGATAGATTTAGAATGTTTTGCACCTCTTCAGAAGAAAAGGTTTCACATTTTTCCACCTGGAAAATTTGGCCTGGCTTTTTAACCAATTTATGTATGGTTCAGTTTTGGAGGTGCTGCTGTTATGGTCTACATTGAGTGAATACATCATTTTCTGTTTTCTGGGAAAGCAAATCTGTCATGTGTTAATGGCTCAGGAAAGACTTTGGAAAAAGAAGTAGGAGAGAGATAGATACTGGCATGACTTTTAGAGTCAGCACATGAACAGTTCTCCTGGAGGGCACCACTGTCTCCTGCCAATCACTGTGATTCTCCCAGCTGTCCATCCTGGGAGAGCAACATATAGGTAAATTGTTGAGGAAAATTTTGAATATTCAGTGCTGGAGGCATTTTTTCTTAGCATCGTAAAACCCCACAGAAGTGTTTTTGAAGTGATTGAGATGTAAGAACATGTTTGCATGACGGCGAAAGCCAAATCAAGCATTTCCTATCACGCTTCAAGTAAATTTGATGTATTAAATGGCTTTATATATTCAAGTATATTCATTGGTTTTCATCTTGTTTTACTTCAGAATACTTGATATATGTGTCTGTATATGTATTCTGAAATAAGAGGATCCTTTCTTTTGAACAATTACCATGGAAAATAAACCAATTGTTAGCTTTTACTTTAGAATTTTACTATTGATGATTAGATCATTACCCTCACTCACAAATACACACAGGTTTTGGTCACTAGTAAATTTTATTTTTAGTGTATTTTTGAAATATAAGCTTTAATAATTATAAGATATACTGAATTTTATTTTTATTAACTATTAAAGAGATATAAAATTGAAAGGTCTTTGTTTCTTTTCAGATTAGTAGAGATACTAGGCTTCTCAGTTCTCCTAAAGATTTTGATTAATTTGTAGAATGAACAAGTACAGACAACTGCATGTAATGGATGAACTTGGAGTAACTGTTCAGAGACAGAATTTAGATGAGAACTGGAGAAAATAAAAACCTAGTAGAGCTGTCATCTAAGAATACTTTTAAGAACAGTGTTAAAATATAAAAAAAGATGCTCAATGGGGGATTTATTAAGGCAACTCCATGTATTTAAAAGGTAGGTTTATTTTGGGGTAACTTACAACAAGTAAAGGGATAGATTACAGGATCCGGGAGAGGTGAAGTACAGTCCAGCGATGTTCTCTAAAGAACTCTGCTCGGTCTACTATCCAGCATCCAGGATCACCAGGAACCAAGAGAGCTGGCACATTCGGATCTCGGGTCTTGAGGACTCCCATCTCAGCCCCACCTCAGGCAGCTCATAGGTAGGCATGACAGTTACCAGAAGCCTCACTGGGGTAGTACTTCGTGGTCAAAGCTGGAACAGCTACCCACTACAGATGCTGATCATTTGTAAGTGGAATGTTTACTAGGATTACAGATGACGGCCCTTGAGTAGAGAAAAAGATCACACTTTGTCTTATTCAGCCATTGATACATAGTAAAGTTTGATTTTTGTTCTTGATTTTTTCATTATTAAGTTATAAGCCAATGTGCCACTAGAGGGCTGCCCAGATGCTCACTGTAAGGGGACTGGCTGCCAAGTGTGACTGCCTGATTCTCATGGTAGATACATAGTATTGACTCCCCAAAAGTGTCTTCTGAACTCCACACATGCTCCATGACATGTGTGCACTCCTTCCTACTGCTCCCTATACACATACAATAAATCAGTAAATAAATGCAAAAAGAAATTCAAAAGTGAGAGATTAAGCACCACAGTTTTTGATTTGGACTGCCTCAGAGATCTTGACAGTTAACCTTGACTCTCTACTAATAATGTCTTCACATTTTGATCATGTTTGAAATTTCAGATGCTTCATATTGTAATTACTAAACTATTGGCCACATTACACATAGAGATGCTAGATAATGTATCTCTTCAAAAACCCACAAATCTATTTGTAATATCACAAATAGGAAAATGATCAGCAAGATGGAACTATGCTGCTCAAATATTTTAATTGCAAGAACATTTATTTATACATAAAAGCAATACTTCCCAATCTTTTATTTCATTTCATTTTGTCCTTGTCTTAAGATGAGTTTCGTCACTCTCAGTTTGTATGTGAATGTGACCCAAGGAATAAAGAAGCATAACTTTGGCTGGTGACATAGAGGAATGGAGCCTGTGCTAACAACGGTGTTACTTCCTCATTCAGTATCACAGCTTCTCACCCACAGAAACACAGTGTAATGCTGGGTATAAGTCCATCCCTAGTGATGCCCTGTCTTGTGTTCAGGTTGAAAAACCTAGTCTAGCTGTTCATTTCACATCTTTCCCTCCCCTTGCAACCCTCCACCTTTTTCCTTCTCCCCTCCCCCCCCCACCCCTTCTCTTCTTTCCTCTGTCCTCACTTTAAATTTAATGTAGTAGGTTTTGAGGTGGGTTCATATTCTCATAGTGCATTATGTTGAACACATTCTGCTATGGTCTGAATATTGAAATTCTAAAATTCATGGTGTTGATATTAGGAGGTGACAAGATGGAATATTCAAAAATGGGATAAAATTTCTTATAATTAAAGGAAACGCATTCTTCCTTGTACCACATAACAACACAGGACAGACATGTTAGGCTCTTACTGCACTCTAGTCACTGGAAACAATAGTCTTTCCCTATGTTTTATTTTTGAAGTTAGCTTGCTTTTTTTGAGGCACTGCAATATTATGGAGCCCAGACTAGCACTGAACTTACAGTCCTACCTCAATATCCCTGAGTACTGAAGTTAAAGGTAAGCATGATGACGGTTGGCTGCCTGTCTTCCTTTCAAATGTGTTTAGATTTGTCCTAATCCATGGTGGGTGGGTTAGACTTTTAATTCTTTTAGATTCTTTGAAACTAATATTGCATCAATGGCTCACCCACCGTGACTAAGGTTTGTCTCCAGATAGGATTATCCAGTGTGTGTGTGTGTGTGTGTGTGTGTGTGTGTGTGTGTGTGTGTGTAGTACTAGAAACACTAGGTAATCTTTGTCCCCATTAGTCAATGTTCTACCTATTTCTCCAAAAGACAAACACCAGAACACTCTTCAGAATTGTTAATCAATTCATGGATTTTTTCTTTAAGGTTTGGTGTATCTTGTGAATCAACATAAAATTGAACAAAATGATTAACTATTTCTGGGACTCAAGGCCTCAGAGTAAGTAAGTATAATGTCATGAGGTCACAAGGAATGGATACGGATTTCCTCAGCTGTTTGTTGCTGAACTGTGTGCTCCAAGTTCGCTGTCCCCGGAGCTCCTGAGGATTCTCCTCTTTCTACCTCTCATCATGCCATCAGAATTCTGGATTGCAGAAGTTTACCAGCATGTTTGGATTTTGCTTCAGTTTCAGGGATCCGAACTTGGTTGGCAGCCTTACACGGCAAGCAGTTTTATCTACTTAGCCATCTCTCAGTCTGGCTATTACTTGCTTTATGCCATTATTTCTCCTTAAATTATTATTTAGTAGTTACAATGGTAGCAGAAAAAAATCCCCGTCTGCCATATAATTCTTCCTCAAATCATCTGTACAAATTGAGTAACTGACTTACTTGGAGGTCTGTACATACTGTGAAGAAATTCTAGTCTTTGTGTGATGAGGGAACTGTCTTAGACAAGTGAGAGACACTAAGTGATTTACTGATAAGGGGAGGAAACCACACTGAGGAAATCCGTATTCATTCCTTGTGACCTCATGCCATCATACTTATTTACTTACTGTGAGGTCTTGTGTAGCTGGAGTTTTCCTGCCTGGCCCACAGTCAGGACAAATCTCTCTCACCTGCCAGTCCCACAGCCTCAGACCCAACCAAGTAAACACAGATACTTATGTTGCTTTCAAACTGTATGGCGTGGCAGGCTTCTTGCTAACTGTTCTTATAGCTTAAATTAATCCATTTCCATTAATCTATACCTTGCCACATGGCTCGTGGCTTACCGGCATCTTCATATGCTGTTTGTCATGGTGGCAGCTGGCAGTGTCTCTCTGACTCAGCCTTCCACTTCCCAGCTTTATTCTCCTCCTTGTCCCGCCTACACTTCCTGCCTAGCCAATGGCCAATCAGTGTTTTATTTATCAACTAATTAGCAACACATTTGCCATATAGAACATCCCACAGCACTTCCCCCCCCCCCTTTTTTTTTTTTCAAAAAGGAAGGTTTTAACCTTAACAAAGTAAAATTACATATAATTTGGGAATTTGGGCGTAGCTTCTCTTACTACTTCCTGCTGGAGGGGGACGCTGTATCTTATGGGGAAACAAAGAAAATTTTAGAATTATGGAATAGTCCATGAGGCTGTACCGTCTGAGCCAGATGCCTTAAAACCATTCTGGATGTTGGATCATCTGGGCCATGATGTCATCGGAGACCTTTCAGGGGGTCTTGGCTGGTCAAACCTGATGTATCTTAATCTTGAACAAATCCATAGCCTCTGGCTTTCTGTGGGAACAAAAGAGACTCTTTTCCAAAGCAACATATCCTTATATCCAAATTTTGAAGTCAAGGTACTTTTAAAATATACATTTTGGCATAACTCAACATCTTTTACAATCAAATGTTTTTCTGCAGTTAAACGTCCCAAAGACAACACAATCCAGATTCTCTGTGTAATATCCATTTTTACGTGGCTTATTTTTTATACTACCTTTACTGTCTCTTTAAAGACTTTATTTTTTAAAACTATGTATTTGTTTCTATAATTGTATATATCACCTTTTTTGTCTCTTTCAATCCTACGTATATTTTACACACATTGTAAACTATTACATCTGAATCTGTCTTATTGTGAATCTATTGCTTTAACCTGCAGCAGCTGTGGTTGCTGGCTCCACCCACCTCAGCTTCCCAACATGGCTACGTTTACCCAGCTCTGGGAGCTATCGTGGGTCTATGCTTTTTTCCAAGCAGCGTGTAGCCCAAAAACCTCTTTTTTTGTTTTGTACTAATAAAGGCTAAATCCACCATGCAGCTTAATGTGCCACTTGCAGAGAGGCCTCATTCCCGCCACAGGGCGTATGCTAGGAACCCACAAGTAGCTCAAACTGGCAGCTGCCACTCATTTGAGAGAGACAATTCGGAAGCTGTTTTTAGCTCCGTTTTAGAATCTTTTTTCTCAGTTTTTAGGTAGAAACTCTTGCCCCACGTTGGGCGCCATTTGTAGCTGGAGTTTTCCTGCCTGGCCCACAGTCAGGATAAATCTCTCTCACCTGCCAGTCCCACAGCCTCAGACCCAACCAAGTAAACACAGAGACTTATGTTGCTTTCAAACTGTATGGCGTGGCAGGCTTCTTGCTAACTGTTCTTATAGCTTAAATTAATCCATTTCCATTAATCTATACCTTGCCACATGGCTCGTGGCTTACCGGCATCTTCACATGCTGTTTGTCATGGTGGCAGCTGGCAGTGTCTCTCTGACTCAGCCTTCCACTTCCCAGCTTTATTCTCCTCCTTGTCCCGCCTACACTTCCTGCCTAGCCAATGGCCAATCAGTGTTTTATTTATCGACTAATTAGCAACACATTTGCCATATAGAACATCCCACAGCAGTCTTGAGTCCCAGAAACATTTAATCATTTTATTCAATTTTATGTTGATTCACAAGACACACCAAACCTTAAAGAAAAATCCATGAATTGATTAACAATTGCCTGCCTCTCATTGTTGGGGAAAATATGGCTGTTTCTAAAATTTTGCCCAATAAATAAATAAATAAACAGATAGATAGATATCCACTTATCTCTAAATGCAAGGAAGGATCAGCCTTTCTTAAATTTTAAATTTTTTAAATATTTTGTTGTTATTTATAATGTTTGCTTTCATCACGGTCTCTGGACTTTTATCTCTTATTTTCTTTGCAACACTAATCTGATTATTCCAAGCAATATTTCTAATAGATGAGGGACATTTTCTGATAAAACAAAAATGGTTGAAATGAACATTGCAAAACTTTTTAAAGTTGAAAAATAACAGGTTTGAAGATGTGAGATTCCCTCCTTCATGTTGGTAGATCAAGAGTTTCTCTTGCTCAGGTTGTATCTAGGAAGCCATGTTGTTGAAAATTCAGGGATGCAACCATCCTGACATTTCTTGGAGACACAGTCTCACAGCAGACCTCCTGCTCCTCTGGCTCTTGCAATGTTCCAGTCTCCTCTTGCACAGTGTTCCCTGAGCCTTAGGTACAGTGGTTGTGTTGCCTTGTCTTAGGACTGAGCACCACGTGGTCACTTGTTCTCTGGGTTTCGATTGGTTGTGGTTTTCTGTAATGGTCTCTGTGGCAAAACTCTAGACAGAGGACTATAGGCAACTAAAGAATTCTGAGAGTGGAAGAAATAGTGTTCCCCGGGAAAGAGCCCCTCGACTGGTTATCCAATACCAAATGATGAGGCCTGATAGCATACACATATATGTAACATTATGCAGAGTAAGTAGTTTATGGTTTTGTATTTAGGGCAGAGAGAAAGTGTATAATAATTAAAGAAAAAGAGACCATGAATAAGAGAAAGAGCAAGGAGGGCTTTATATGGGAAGTGTTGGTGGGAGGGAAAAGGAAGGGGGGAAATGATGTAATTATATTTTAATTTAAAAATATTATTTAAAATAGTCATATATCTTTCAGGATTTGAAATTCCTCTGATGGCCAGATGTACAATATTTTGGGTGATTTTTAAAAAATCTTTAGTCACTAAAATGGCTCCTCAGGAGTTCTTTTTAAAAGAACACTCAGAGCTCTTTGAGAAGATCTTGCAATGGTTAGCATCAATGTTCCTCACTCGCTGAGCAGTGAGGCATCATTCGCTGTACTGTCCGTAAGTTACATCTCTAGCCATCTGGACTTAGATCTTGTTGATGCCATAATCAGCAGCATGCTGTAGTAGTTAGGAGAGCCAGGCACAGTGTGTCACCATTGTTGTTAGTACTCGAGAAGCAGAGGCAGAAGAGCCATTACCTCAAGGCTCTACCTGGGCTATGTAGCAAGTTCCAGACCAACCTAGAGTATGTAATGAGAGTCCCTCTCCAACCACCATTTCCAGAATGAGAGAGTTATGAAACATGTAATGACCCAATTAATTTTGAATGGAAAATTTCCTAGCTCATTCTGTGCTTCTGTTGGTAAGACTTGTAGCTTTCTTGTCAACAGCCACTGGTTTCACTGCCAAGTATAAAGATAGAGATATAAATATTTTATATATTTTTATCCCTTGGCTCTGTTGTGACGTTTAATATTTATTATTTAGTTTACTGTGGTTTTTATTAATATACTTGGATATTGGCTCCAGGGGTATCATGAGATGAGGAAATGAAATAAGCTAATAATTTTTTGAGAACTCTCTTACTTCTGCATGGCCTAATTAAAAAACAGTTTTGGAGACAGATAAGAAAATTAATGAGTGTAACAGGATGTAATATGTGTGATTTTGGAGCAGTGCTCAGGACACCCTGGGAACTCATGAGGGCTGTTTAACTCCAGACAGGAAGAGTTCCAGGAAATAACACAAGCTTCTGATTAATGCTGCTAAGGTGGGATATGCTTGTGAAGAAGAAGCCTGGAAAGCTGTGCGCGAGGTCAGGAGTGAGGCTCATGTGTGCGGCCGGACACCCGGTGCAGACCTTAGAGCCACTGAGGGTTTCAACAGAGAAACACGTGACCCAATAACCTATAGGACAGATTCTGCAACTACAGAATTAGAATGGGCCAAACTGAGTGAAGAACATGCATAAAGTCTCTATTCTTTCAGTAATTTTAAACAAATCTAAAGTTATCTAAAGATAAAGATAATCATTTTTAAAAAGTGAAAGACGTTTTTTATGATTTTTTTTCCCCTAAGTTCAGCCACTTCAAAGAGAAATTCAGTGTTATCAACCATACCTGTGGAACCAATTTTTCTCAGAGCTTTGATAATGAGTTGCTGTGGGATGTTCTGTATGGCAAATGTGTTGCTCTGATTGGTTAATAAATAAAACACTGATTGGCCAGTAGCCAGGCAGAAAGTATAGGCGGGACTAACGGAGAGGAGAATTCTGGGAAGTGGAAGGCTGAGTCAGAGAGACACTGCCAGCCGCTGCCATGACAAGCAAGATGTAAGGTACCAGTAAGCCATGGGCCATGTGGCAACTTATAGACTAATAGATACGAGTTAATTTAAGATATAAGAACTAGATAGCAAGAAGCCTGAGCCATTAGGCCAAACAGTTTAAATAATATAAGCCTCTGTGTGTTTATTTTATAAATGGGCTGTCAGACTGCCAGGCTTGGTGGGACCTGGAGAAAAATCTCTAGCTACAATGAGTAAATAATGAAAATGGATTTTATTCATTTTAATTTCAAAATTATTCCGTGGAAGAAAGCCTCAGAAGAAAAATAACTATACATTTCAAGATAAAATTTTAAACTCTTTTGCCATAAGCCTAACTCAGTAGAACCAACTGGCCATGGCTAAAAAATTTCAAAAGCTAGTAAAGAAAATACACCTTTTTACGTTTAAACATGAGTCTCTATGATGTTTTTGTGACAGAAAGATGAGTAACATTGTAAGGCTCCACTAAGGTATCCACGGTAAAGTAGAGAGGGCACAGTCTCCTTTGTAAAACTGGCCGCATTATCACACAAGTCCTTATAATTATCTTCTACTCTGCATTCTGTATTTCTTCTGCCCTGGGCTCTTTTCTGAATCAAAATGGAGGGGGAGTGGATCTGAGGAAGAAGGGAGGCAGAGGAGAGCTGGGAGGAGCAGAAGGAGGGGCAACACTGGTAGGGATGTATTGTATGAGAGAAGAATCTATTTTCAATTAAAAAAATTTCCATTGGCTGTGGCTTTCTTTTAGAAAAACATTTTAAGTTTATTTTATTAATTAAAAACTTCATACAGCATATTTTGACCATGTTCCTTCTGCTCCAGCAATGCCTTCTAGATCCCTAGTCACTCAACTTTATGTTCTTTTTTTCTGCCTTTCTCTTAAAAATAACAAAAAACAATTAAAATCATAAATAACAAAAATGAGTATTTAAAAAAAATAAGCAAAAGGTAAAAAATTAAAAAAGGCAAAAGGAAACAGAATGAAACAAAGCATCCACAAAAACATTTTAAAATGCATCAGTGAAGGGATGTGGAGGAACACCAGGGAGGTAGCAATGGCAGGTGAAGGGAAAAACTGGAAAGCAGAGCAGGGACAGCACCAAATGTGGATGAAACTTTACGCCAGTGAATGGCTAAAATTGTCCAGTGTACTTGCCAGTTTCAAGGTCATTGCGAACATTAATCAGAGCAGGATTTTTTTGGATGTCAGCTTCAGGTTTCACCTGGAATCAGTTGTTTCAAAAATCCAATAACCTATTAGTTTTTGAGTGATGGCTGTGTGGCTGATTGCTTAGTAAAGCCGAACGACAGTTCACGAATTGATTTCATCCTTACTCAGTAGGACTTTCCTTAGAGAAATGTTGAAATCTTACTGCAATTTTCACCCCTATTTTTATTTTTGGATTTCACCTTTAATAATCCAATACTTTTCTCATTTTAAAGTGACAGTTCTTCTGCTTTCCTGTCTTCCATTGTCCCTTATTTTTGAATTGCTCAGCGGTACCCCATGTTTCTAACAGCAGCAGCAGATGCTGCTTTTTGTCCTCTCTTCTCTCTTCTTCTAAGAATGAAATTAAATGACTAAGGACTGCTATCAGAGTGAGCTCTGTTCACTGTTGTGCTGGCTTTAACTCTCACAGTCTCAGTAGCTGCTGGTTAAGTTTTGAAGCAATTGTTAAACATGTTCATTATTAAAAATTAACTCACCGGTACATAGCAATGCTTGGTTTCTTGCTTTCCAATTTGTACCCCCTTGATCTCCTTTATTGCTCTAGCTAAAACTTCAAGTACTATATTGCATAGATACAGAGAGAGTGGATGACCTTGAGGGGGAGGAAGGATTATGGGAGCCAGAGGCGCCAAGGATACTGCAAGAAAACTCACAGAATCAACTAACCTGGGCTCATAGGGGCTCGCAGAAACTGAACTGCCAACCAGAAAATTTGCATGGGACTCACCTAGGCCATCTGCACATATGTTATGATTGTATAGCTTGGTCTTCTTGTAGGATTCCTAACAGAGGGAACAGGGGCTGTCTCTGACTCTGCTAACTGTTTTGGGGACGCTTTCTTTCTGCTGAGTTGCCTCATCCAACCTTAATAGGAAAGGAGGTGCCTAGTCTTACTGCAACTTGATATGGCATGGCTGGCTGATATACATGGGAGGCCTGTCCTTTTCTGAATAGAAAGGAGGAGGAGGAGTAGATAGGGTGGGGAAAGGGGAGGTTGTGGGGAGTGAGGGGAAACTGTTATGAGGCTGGAAACAATTAATTAATTAGTTAATTAATTAATAAAAATATTCACAACTCCATACACTTACATCACTTATAAAATAAGACGCCCAATATGGAGTACTTACGGGATGGAAGTGTTGCCTACTGTTGAAAAAGAGGCACTCAGTGCTTACAGTTGATCTTTCTGGTATTATTTATGTTCTTACATCCATTATATTCAGATAGTGGGATAGTGACAGGACCACATAATCCGACTCTTCTGTAGATCATTTTTTGTCTTTTCATTCAGTGATGTCGGCACGTAATCTTGAAATCAGTGGTGACAGAGGCTTTGCATTCACATAATAAATATTGTCAAGTACTGCAACTCAGAGGTAATGTTTTTGATTGCATTGTAAAAAGTGATGGAGAACATGAAAGAATTGTGTGTCTGTAGCTGCTGCTTGTAGAGGGCATGGTGTGGAGAAAGTATTCTGGTGACCAAAGACTATTACCCAGTTAACAGAGAAACTGTTCAAGTTCTTGAGGAGTGAGTGGAATCATAGCTATCCACACCATTGCAATGCCAGATTACTATGAGGAAGCTAACTTTCACATCAACCAACATTCATTTTGGTATTACAAAACACTTGCTTATTGCAAAGCCAGGCATATTCATAACTATTTCCCAAAATGAATTTTCGATGAAAATAATAGTAATGTATATCTTAGTTAAGAGTTAAATGCTGCATTTTTTATACCAGCCAAGTTTATAATACTTTTAAGTTTGTATAGCGATACATACGTGTGTGTGTGTGTGTGTGTGTGTGTGTGTGTGTGTGTGTGTGTATGTTGTTTTTAAAAATCTGGTTATGAAAGATATCCCAATATTTCGTTCATATAATAGCTTTCTAATTAAATTCCATGGAAATTCTCTTCCTAAATTGTAGATTCTATTAGAAATTGCTACTATAACACACACACACACACACACACACACACACACACACACACAAACACACACAGAGTCTCATCTTATGTATGCCAACTAGCTATGCAGCAGACAATGACTTTGAAATCCTAATTCTCATACCTCCACTTTCCTGGTGTGGGATTGCAGGCACATATTCTTTCATCTGGCTGTTATGTTGACCTTTCTAAAAACCTGCTGGTGGCCAAGTCAGAGGAGCAGCAGGTGGCAGTTGACTTCAGGGTGTCAGCTGTTTTTTTTTTTTTACTTGCATTCATTATAATCATTCACTTGACAAACAGAATGTAACCACATTGTAATTTTTATACTGCCTAAAAGATTTTGCTCGGATATATAAGCTGTAAGGGAAAGAATAAAATGAGTTAGAAGGAAAACATCAAGATTGAAAGAGTTAGAAAGAAAACATCAAGAATGCGAGAGTTAGAAAGAAAACATCAAGCATGAAAGAAGGAAATTACCAGGAAAATAAAGAATAGAGAATGCAAAAGAAGAAAAAAGAAACAGTCTGAAGGAAACCATCAAGAGAGTGTGTGAGTGTCTTTTTCTGTTACCCCCTCAGACAGAAAAGTCTTAGTATGCTCTGATTCCCTGGATTCTCTTTGAGCCCTGTGCTGGTGGAGGCTGGTACCTCAGGCAGCGATGAAAGCCAATGTTTGTTTTGTTTCTACTCTGTTTCATTGTTGAGACTTCCATTTTATTGTAATTTATGATATAATAGTTTCTCTTTCTGTACATACTGTAAGCAGAAGTTTCTGTCCTATCAACAACTCCCAAATACCCAGCAGCTGCTTCCCAAATATTTCACTTGGAGGCTTAATATTACTTATAAATGCTCAGCCACTAGCTTAGGCTGATTAACTAGCTCTTACACTTAAATTAACCCATAATTCTTATCGATGTTTAGCCACGTGGCTTGATATCTTTTCTCAGTGCGACATTCTAATCTTGCTTTCTCTGCATCTGGCTGGTGACTCCTGACTCCGCCCTTCCTCTTCCCAGAATTCTCCTAGTCTGGTTACTCTGCCTATACTTCCTGCCTGACAATTGACCAATCAGCATTTTATTAAACCAATTAGAGTGACAAATCTTTACAGTGTACCAGAGCATTACCCCACAGCAATATACTTTTTAAGGTATTCAATTCACAGTGATTTAGCTGAATTTATCTATTAAATTTACCTTGTTCTTGGTGTTTTCCTAGACATCTTCTGTAATTGTCGACCAATGTGTACACATTCAGTATGCCATTTGTAGCACTGTACATTATGCCTCATATTTGAATTTCTTCTTATGTGCTTCTCTTACGTCTTCTAGAGACCCTGGTCTCCCCAGTCCCTGAAAAACATTCAACATAAGCAGTTCCCTCCTTGTAGTTATAACCTACAGTATTACTGGTAGATATTTATCCCACCTGAGGAGAAGAGCCATCACTGAGCTTTTGTTGCTGAATAGGACAGGTCTATTTAGCGTTCTAATAGTTGGAATACAGTCACCAATGGACGGGTGTCTACAGTGATCTTGTCAGCCTTTCCTGCATCCATCCCTCTTTGATTTGTTTTTGTTTCTTTCATGGAGTCATTTTTTTTTAGAGCTTTGACTAAGATGTCTAGCTTACAAAACAATGAGACAGCAACTTTCTGTAGTTTGGTGCTAGCCAACTTGACTATTTTAAATCAGCTATCAAACAAAGCATCACATATAAAATTGTCATTATGATTATCTAGTTGATGTTTCTATTTTAAGAATGATTTATTTTCTCACTTTGTCTGTGTGTCTATGCTTGTGTGGAGCTATGTGTACATGAGAAAAGGCACCGACAGGAACAAACAGAACTCCTAGAGATGTGACAGGAGGGTGTTATTGGTTAAAATATTAAGGCCACTCCATGTAGTTAAAAGGGAGGTTTATTTAAGTGAAGGGATAGGTTACAGGTCTGGGAAAGGTGTAGCGCAGTATGACGGTGTACTCTGGAGAACTCTGCTCGGTCTACCTCCAGCGTCCAGGAACCAAGAGAGCCAGCCCATCCAGATCTCGGGTCTTCAGGGGTCCTCTCTCGGCTCCGCCTTGTAGGTGTGAATGTTACCAAAGCCTCAGTGGGAGTGGTACTTCCAGATCAAAGCTGGAATGGCTACCCACTGCAGGGTGCAAGCCACTGACTGTGGGTGTTAGTACTGGAACTTAGGTCCTCTTCATAAGCAATCAGCAGTCTGAAGAGCTGTCTCTCCAGCCCCTATGTAACTTTTTAAAAATTTACATGACATACAATAGTTTTTCTGACAGCAAAGGGTATGTTTATTTTGTTCATAATTTTACTTCTTGTGCCAGCTATAAAGTAGGACATTTAATGGATACTCAGTAAAAATACTTAATTGAACAGTAATCTTATTCTTCAAGAGAGAGTTGCCACTAAAATGGTCAGGATGATTTTTCATAGAATTTTCCACTTGAGAATTCCAGGAAATTCAGGATTTCTGCCAATCTGTCCTTGACATGATGAAAAAGGGAATCCCCTTGCTTCGGTGGGATACACGTTTGATGAGAAGGGTCCCTCATTCTCACATAGGCTAAATTTACTGATTTGGGGTTAAACAGCATAATATGTGCAGAAGCTTGAGAGCGGTGTGGAGAAGATGATGACAGCACCATATGGAAATTGTGTGGTGTCTGGATAGCATGCTGCATTTTAATGTTTAATTTAAGAGTATCTGATTTTGACAGCAAGAATTGAGGATTAAAAAATAGATCTCAAGGATAAATATGGAATAGAAGACTGTGATATTAAAAAAGTCTGTGGCACAAGAACCCATTATAGATGATAGATGTGTGGGTTGTTTTGGGGTGTGTGTGTGTGTGTGTGTGTGTGTGTGCATATAGATATAATGGTTCTTTGAAAAAAATAATATTTCACTCCTCTTATTCACTTGGTCTCCATTCTAAATGCAAATTGTTATTTTACATGTGAGAACTCATTTTTCTGTATTGTATAATGTTTATTTTGAGTTTTCTTTTATTATTGTATTTCTTATAGACATTCTTGTTAACTGCTTTTTTTAAATTTTTTGAGACAGGGTTTCTCAGTGTAGTTTTGGTGCCTGTCCTGGATCTCACTCTGTAGACCAGGCTGCCCTCAAACTCACAGAGATCCACCTGCCTCTGCCTCTCGAGTGCTGAGATTAAAGGTGTGTGCCACCACCACCCGGCTTTGTTGACTGTTTTTAATTTCAAATAAACATGGTATTTACATCATTGCAATGGTATTTTAGACATAATTGTTTTATATGATTAGATTGACATAAGAAGTTAGACAAAACAATGAGATGCCAGAGGAACATGTCTTATTTTAGTATCTCATGTCATTATCATTAAGTAGATAAAAATTCCATTATAAAATACTTTTAATAAGTTTATATATATATATATTACTTTGTTATAAAGGAATATTTTATTAGTGAGTATAGTAAATGTGTATGTTTTTCTATTTCTTGCCAACTAGTTATAGTTATTTACTGTGATGTTAGCATATCTATGTAAGTATGACATCATTTGATAAAACAAATTTAAGTAATATCTACAATACTTTATGTATAAAACTTAGAAAATTTTATAATATAAAGTACATATCATCCACACATATATCTCCAGTATTGCATGATTCCAAAAACTAAGAAATTCAAATAAATTTATTTTTATGCATTTAGAAATAAAATTAGAAAACGTTTCTATTAAGTACACCCACATCAACACACATACACATGCACACACACACACACACACACACACACACACATACCACCATTATCTCACATATGTACTTTGGCAAATGCTAGTGACATCACTAAATAAAGTACAGTGCTTTGGAAGCTACTACTGCTCAATATAATTAAAATTTGAGCTTAAATCCAACCCTTGAGAGATTTTGGTTCAAGGAAGATAATATCCATTTCTCTAAGGATAATTTAAAGCAAATTTAAGTAGTCATGGGTTTCTGTGAATTTCATAACATCTTCCTTAATAGTACGGTTGAAATGCAAATGAAAATAACAATGATGTCTCATCAACTCTATTTTATTTTACATGTATGAGTATTTTGCCTGCATGTGCACCATGTGTGTGCAGTGTCCGTTGAGACCAGAAGAAAACTTTGGATACCCTGGAACTGGAGTTCCAGATTGTCTCAACTGTTTTATGGGGACTGGAACTGAATCTCGATCCTCTATAAAGAGCAGCAAGTGCTCTGACCACTTAGCAACCTCTACAACCCCTCATTCCCTCTACTTTTATAGGACAGATTTAGTGTTTGGAGTTGTTTCCGAAAGGAAATTATTATTACTATTTTTACTTTCTTTTTATTCATTCTCTGTGCCTTTTGCATCATGTATCTTGATCCCATTCATTTCCCCATCCCTTTGCACCCACCCTCTGCCCCTGAATCTCCCCATGCCCCAAGAAAACCCCCAAAATTTAAAAGAAAAAAGTGGGGCAAAGGGAAAAAAATCTCATCATGGAAGCTGCAGTATGATACAGTGAGTCACGCAGTAAACCTCTTTATACACCTATCTTTACTTGTAAGTGTTCATTGCAAAGAGTGATTGGTCTGGTCTGAGGCCTCCGGCTTCTGTGGCACTGTCGATGCTAGACCCTCACTAGGACTCTTCTTGGATATCTTGTTGTTGTCCTATGTTGTGGAGATCCTGCAGCATTGGGTCTATGGATGAGGTCCCTTCACGTGCTCTGGCAGATCACAGATAGGGTGGATGTTGGGGCAGGCCAAGTCAGAACTCTGGGTCTGGGCCTGGGCAGCTGCAGGGTTGGTCTGCCCACTACTTCTCCCCTGTCCTCACCACCAGGGTGAACTCTCCAGCATTGTGCTCCCTAATTCACTTCTCGCAGCAATGAGCAAGGGATGGGACCAGTTCTCCTGCTTTCATGCCCTCAGGGCTGGCTCTCCCACACCTGCACCATCAGGAACAATCTCTATTGTGTTGCCCAGGTAAGGTACAGGGCCTAGTCTTGTGGGTGTTACAGCTTGTGGGGATCAAGGTAAGCTCTCCCATTCTTATGACCACAGGGCCAGCTCTCCCACCTGCCTCAGGCATTGGTTGGGGTGGGTGGACGGGGAGGGGAGGATGTATCTTCCCAGTCCTTGTGGCCATATGGCAGATGAGGGGTGGGGCTAGGACTCCTGTGCTCTCTTCTTCAGGCCTGGCTCACCCACACCTCCACCAACAGGGTTGGCTCTATTGTGGTGCCCAGGTGAGGTGCAGGACCTGTTCTCCCAAGTGTTGCGGCTGGTGGGGGGCAAGGACAGCTCTCCCACTCTTGTGACCTCAGGGCCAGTTCTCACACCTGCCTCAGGCCAGAAAGGAAATTATTGGCAAACAAAATCCCCACAGTCTAAGATATTACCAGGTATTTTCACTTCTTCTATTTTATATGACCCAGAGTAATAAAGTAAGCCATTATCTTTGGAAATGTCACACTGAATTTTCAAAAACAGTAGGAGTTAGAAAGATGAATCTTTACCTTGTGAATTATTAAACACATTAAGCCTTGGTTTAAGAAACAAAGTACTCAGGAAAAAAAAAAAGATTAAAAAAATCTTCCTGTACATTTCCAAAGAGTTCATCATTGCGTACGTCATCCCAGGCTAGAGACTAAACAGCAGAGGCGAGGGGCACTGTCATCAGTCATCCAGGGAGAAGAGAATCCAACAGGACAGAATGGGCTGCACTAGCAGCTCTCTCCCCACAGACCCTTAAGCAGAAAACTCAGAGCTGGCCATGAGCTTCATGGAAAAGCCTGAACTAGGGATGAATAAAATCCCCGTTGCGTTTATACAAATCTATATAATATTTTAGAAGACACCATCTTAATCGCTGTGACCAATCTTAAGAATGTAGCTGTACATGAAGGGTCGTAAACAATAGTACGTGGCAAATTCCCTCAGTTACTACAGTATTTGAGACTAATGCAACATACATCATTGGGGGCATTGTGCTTTCATTGAGAGGGAAATAGAGAAAAATGCGACACCATCTGAAAACAGAGAAGTCGATACACACAGCAGATTCAGTGCAGGATTGCTTTTCCTGTTCCGATGTCTGTGTGATACTCAGAACCCTAGCTCATCTCTGTACATGGACGTGAACCCTGGGGGGCTCAGCTGGAACTCAGTTGCTGTCGTTCATCCGTTCTTGTCAAACTGCAATCACTGGAGTTACTCAGGTGCTACTGAAGGTTTATGCTCACTACATTCACACCAGTGTTCTTCTGTGAGGCACCAGCAGAACAAATTTAACCCAGACCACACGTGGATTGTTAACTTCAGTGACACTCGGGAAAAAGTACAGCTGTGAAGTTACTGCCTTAAAAACGCAGTGGATACCCACAAGGGATCCGTAGGACCAACCTATTAACTGTAGGTTGTGATAACAACTATGCAAGCTTAATTCAAACAAGAATTCAAAACAGGTAAGAAAATCTAAAGACAATCTTCAAACCTAACATGCTGCACTTAGATACCAGTGAAAACTCGTTAACGGTTTCCAAAACGGACCACAAAATAAATACAGCACAATTCCCAAATTATAAATAAATAAATAGTATTTATGGATTCAGAATAAAGTACAGGTAGACAAGAAGAAAAAAATCTTCATAATTTTCCAGAAAGATTGTAGACAGGTTTTCGGGAATCTTCCAGGAGAAAACTAAATCTGCAAGGAACAGTCTTAAGACACAGATGACAGAACGGCAAACACTGTATCCCAAACTGTAGAATGATGGAAAGTATGTGCACAGGAGAACAGAGCAAAGGGGCAATTTATCCATATTCAAATACGAATTTATCCAGCGGTTTCAGAAATCACACACTTGGGACACAGTTGGGGAACACACACCATCACACAATAGAAAATGTCCTTTTACCTCAAATACACATGAAATATTTAAAAACATATAGCACAAACAACGTTATCAAAAAGGCACAGAACGAGAGAGGGAGCCAATATTTAAAGAACCACAACAGAAAATTTTTAAAAGCAAGTATGAAAATCTGGGTCAAATGGATGGGTTAGCAGAAATACAAAAATTAATAGTACTAGTCTAAGAAAAAGCACATATCACTAGTAGATGAGTAACATGAAAATGTTAGAACATACCCAAATACCAATCTAATTAAGGTTTTTATTTAGCCACCACTACAAACATTCTTTTCAGGATATATGTTTTTCTGATTTTTGCATAAAATATATCCTTTTCTCCTGTCACTTGTGATCGGTATATATCATATTTACCTGTTGCAATATCTTAAAATGTGACTTCCTCGTTACCTTATGTTCTTGAAGCCTACACCAAGGACATTTAAGCTCTGTACTAAATGCCTGGGCTTTCAGTTCTGAATATATTGCCCAAGAAGATTAAAATACCTTTAAGGTATACACCTTCTATTTTGTTATACTTAGTATTAATCCATTTTTGTCTTCCTGCTGATCTCTTGTTTGTACAGGCTGTAGGCTAGCACCCACGGACATCTGGTTTTTGACCATTACTGAGCCTCCTATATTCTGTTGTATCTCATCACCTCACTGATGAAAACTCATTTATTTGATTTTTTTTGCATGGATGGGAGGAGTTATTGGCAGTTGATGGCTGCTGAGGAGGGGGAGAGTCACCTTTCTTTGAGAACATGACCGCTGGTAGGTTGTTAGTGCTTATAAGCAGCACTAATTGAACTCAAAGTTTATAAATATATAAAAAGTAAGTAAAAAGAAGCCATGAAATTGGGTGGTGATTGCATCAGAGGCATTAGAGAGTATTTAAAGGAAATAGTTATGGAAAGATATGATGAACAACCATAATAAATATATATATATAACTTACAAAGAGTGAAAGGGGATTATTTAAAAAAACATTTGCTAGGGCTGAGTATCAACTAAGTGATGAAATGCTTGAGTAGGGTGTACAAGACAGTTCAATCTACAGCACAAAACACTAGCCTGATACCATGTCCTAAATGGCCTCACGTATAATAAACTGATTGTAAGTGAAGTTTTACATATTAAAGGTGGTATCAGAAAGCAAGATTTCCAGTGCTTATTTTTCTTTTACAATGTTTATTATTTGTTGTAAAGTACCAGCATGCTCAGTAATTCAAGAGAAACACAGATAAACACACAACAATGGGATTCAGAGACCAAGAATGAATGGACACGAGTCAAAAGAAACTAAATCTCATTAAGAAAGTTATGACAAGGTAATTGAAATATTATGATGAAAATTTCCATCTCAGGTAGTCTAACAAAATAACCACATTCACACACATTTAGAAGTACTGAAATTGGATATGCTATTTGAAAACTTAGTTTTCCAATTAGTTTTTTCAAAATTAGAACACCTTTGACCCAGGAGTCGTACTTGTAGGAATTTACCTAACAAACTCACTCAAACACCTACCCAGAGGAATTTTAGTGCATCTTTATAATTAACATTTAAGTGATCTTAGTTATCATTAAGAGGTTCTAATTAGGTAAATTTGGGGCAATTTAAACTATGAGGTACTACCTCAGCAATCAGAAAAGAATCTGTAACCCATGGACACAAAAAGTGAAATATGATGAGAGAGGTTGGAAGTGATGGAAGCTCTCTTTTCATTAGGCTAAATTTTTATGATTAAATTAAACTATAAGATTTTAAAGTCCACTAAAAATAATATTAAATCAGTTTACAAATTTTAGATAAGTTATAATTGTGGGGTAAATACTAGAATAGGATGGAATGGAATGCAGAGACAAGTTTAGTTTGATTTGCTACTAGTCCATTTATGATATTTTGCTTCATGCTTAGAGTTGAAGTGAGCTTTTATTTTTTACCAACTTAAAGCAGTGTTTTCCTTCTACTTTTAAGAAACAACAATAAAAATATCAGTATTAATTAATCTTAAAAGCCAAATATCCTTTCAAGTTTTAGTTCTTTATATAAAAATAAGTAAGCAATTCATCTCATTAGTGTGTGAATGTGTTTCGTCTTGAACAAATTTAAACATATGTATTCTAAATACTTTTAAAATGTTTTAAATAATTTATCAGTAAATGTTTGAGTTGTATACTTATGTATATATCTATATTATCTAGAGTCATATTAAAAATCCTCAGGCAAAAGGGGTTCTTGGTGTTAAAAATTTTAAGACTCCCTATTCTCAGCAACACCTCCAGTCTTTACTTTCATAATATATATGTGGACCCAGAAATTTTGAATTAACTTTCTTTATCCTGTCTATATTGTTGAGGTATCTTTGAACTTTATAACTAAGAAGATTTCAGGTCACCCTCGCTAACAAGGCATCTTTGTGTTCCTGTTAGCACAGCTAAGGACTTTGCTTATCAACAGTCATTTCCTTAGGCACTCAATTATGACTTTAAAACAATTTCTTAAAAGGCTGTAACATGTGAATATCCCAGCAGCAAATTGACATAAAATTGGAGAAAATATACTAAACTTAGGAAGGGCAAGAACGGAACAATGATGATATTAGTGTTAGAGAAACTAACTCAATAACTTCAGAGGCAGGAGGATCTCTGTGAGTTTGAGGCCAGCCTGGTCTACAAAGTGAGTTCCAGAAAAGGCGCAAAGCTACACAGAGAAACCCTGTCTTGAAAAACCAAAAAAAGAAGAAAAAAAGCATACATGAAACATAACTTTCTTTAAAAAATTCTATTGCAGTAACTTCATTCACTTAGTGTGTATATGTGGGGTGTATGTGTGCCATGGTGCACACGTGATGGTCACGGGGTAACTTGCAGAAGTCTTTTGGTTCTCTCCATATCGTTTGGGTCACCAGGGTCAAGTTTAGACCTTCAGGGTTGCCAGCGATTACTTTCACCTTTTTTCCAGCTCTGAAACATGATTATCTAGTAACAGATGAACAGGAGAAATTGGAAATCTGCCTATTGTAATTTCACATGCATCAAGTTAACTTTTTTTTCATTTATACCTTCAAATGTTTAATACTTCAGTTTTATTCTAACAATTTGTTGATATGCTAGAATTTACTAGTTGCCTAAAATGGATCTTCAGGTTTTATTTTTCTTTTAAGAATATAAATCTTATTTTTTAAATATATGTGAAACAAGAAACGAAACAACACTTTTCTCATGTGTCTTAAAAAACATTCAGTTTACCTGATAAGACAAAACACATTGGAGGGATTTTCAATAAACCATCTTTTTTATCTGAAGTTCTAAAGAGTTATACATAAAAAGTTCACGGACCAAAATTTTTCAGGGTCACTCATAACATGATCAAAATTAACCCGGTTAAGAACTAGTCACATGTTCACGATGGCCACATGACTGCACCAGCATTTGGATTCACCATGAAGCTTTTTCCACATCACAAAAAATACTTGTCACAACTTATTAGTATCATATTAAATATTAACAGTGACAAATAGATATTTTGATAACAGATCACCAAATAAATTTATCTGTTAAAATAAACTAAAATTTAACATATTTAACATTTTTTTTTTTTTTTTGCATTGCTTGGAACTCCTCATGAAATCTAGGCTGTCCTCAAACTCATATCATCTTGATGTCTCAGCCTCCCAGGCACCTTCTAATATATTTTAATTCAATTCATACTATGCCTTGTCTTTATAGAATATTTGTGTGCTTTGCTCTATTTTATTTTTGAGGGGGTTTGTTTAGTATGATTTCAGAATGAATAACTGATCTAGCAAATCTAGTTTGTCATTTTCAAGGGACAATATATGATTGGAAAGACATGGAAAAATATGAAAGAAATGGAAGGTAAATATTGAAATAGTTAATCAAGTTTATAAACAGGGGCAAATGTTCTGAAAACAAACACCAGTATTTCATTAGTTTGAAAGCTTTAATTCTTATACAGTATTTAATGAAATAAGTTTTATAAAAAACAACCTTTTTTGGCATGGATACTATCAGATAAACTTCTAAATTGGTGTTTCTAAATAATGAACTTTCATTTCACTGGTCTGCTTGGGATTTTACTCATCTAGTCCTATTATAATCGCTTCTCTTGATCTTCTATTTAAACTAAAGTTTTTGTTTCCAAGGAATATGAAATTTAATTGTTGTTATCAGTTTTAATAACTAACATTAGCTTTGTTCCTGTTAGTGATATTTGCATTTTTACAGAAATTAACTTTCATGTTAGTAGTGAATTATTCGTACTCATCTAGTTGATTTCTTTGGAATGATTTCTTTTTTTTCTTTAGGAATTATTTACAAAGAACAGATGATAGATAACCTTGATATACTTCATGTTATATTCTGGTTCCTCTGTATGTGAAAAGAGTGATAGGCAGTCTGTGGACCTTCTATTATATAAGAATAGCTAGTCTTTCCCATAATTACAGACCTGAGTTATACAAAGTTCTTATTCAACAACTACAAAATTTTAATAGTTTTAGACACAAATTGAGGCATAAATATGAATTAAAACACATGGATAGCCGGGCAGTGGTGGCGCATGCCTTTAATCCCAGCACTTGGGAAGCAAGAGGCAGGCAGATTTCTGTGAGTTTGAGGCCAGCCTGGACTACAGAGCGAGATGCAGGAAAGGAGCAAAGCTACACAGAGAAACCCTGTCTCAAAAAAACAAAAAACAAACAAACAAACGAACAAACCAACCCCCACCCCCAACAAAAAAATAACCCACGTGGATAAAGATTATATATTGGGTCCTCCACACACTGTGCATTAGTTACATTTCTACTGTATAGTTGCACAAATGAATGAGGACTGTAACAAAGGACTGATCTCACAAGGCCTCCACACTTAGTTTTTCAGAAAATAACTAGAACTTTAGCACAGACTTTATATCAAGTCAGACTTGGAAATTCTGAAATGGAGAGGCAAGAAGGATACGCTGGGTACTATGCTGTAGGCAAGGCTGAAATCTGGCACAGAGAGACTATTCTTTCTTTCTGGCTTATAGTAAAACATCCAAGACCAGCCTGGGTCTTCACCTACACTCCCTGGCTTGTTTTGCTTCCCATTCTTTTGCTAAAATTCTTTGGCATACATCCCACTAAAATCATCACAAATTACTCCTTGAAAGATTTCTATTTGGTATAGTGGTAGACAGTTTTAACTAGAAATACACCTAAGTCATGCTTAGTGTTGAGAGGTAATCAACGCAGGACAATTTTATATTTTCCTCAAATGCCAAACCAGGAAAGGAAATATTTTGACTATAAATTTAAGATGAGAATGAGTGAGTGGTGGTTGGGATGGTTCCTTGTTATTGATGACCATCATCACTATAAGAGAGCAAAGACAGGAACACAGACGGCAAGGAGCCTGTAAACTATTTGATTGTCCTTGTGACTTCTGAAACTAAGGAAATCGGGTTCAAAAGAGCCAGTCCACAAGGGGGTTATTTCAGAGTTTAGTGGGAGTCAATGGCATTTGAACTATTTGATTGGGCAATCTCTCACATATTTTGTTGTGAAAGTTCTTTATAGTAGTAACTGTGACAGACTACCATAGACTTACTGTCTTAAACAACACAGATTAGTTTGTAGTGTTGAGAGCTAGAAATTCCCTGCAGGCTTCAATGAGCTAAAATCAAGGTGTTAGAAAGACTGACTTACTTTTTAAAATCTCTAGCAGACATGTCCAACCTTTTGAAACTGGTAACAGCATTGACATCTACAGAGTTGATTGTGGCATTCCACACAATTGAGTTATAAATCACATTTTAAAGTAAGTTTATGATTTTGCATTTGGTGATGTCCATCACTGTCCCACCAGTGTCTGCCCCTCCTGCTTCTAGAGATAATTTTATTCTTCACTGTTAGATTTCAGCTTCTAGAACTCATGGAACAGGTAGATGCCACTCATTTCTTGGTATCTCTGTTTTCAAAATTATGATAACAGACTGAGTTTTAGCAAATCTTTTCTGGCCCTGATCACAGGTGGAGAAAGTCCTCTACTTGTAAGATTGCTGAGATTAGATTGTGTTCTGTCTCATGATCCACTGTAACCTTGAATCTCAAGGTCTGAGCTGCAATCATACTTGTAGAAATCTTTCCCCTATAAGGTATCATATTTATGTGTTATAGGAACCAAGATGTGTACTTGGCCATAATTCTATCTACCACATTGCTATTAGCTATGTGCAGCCTCCAGAATAGTCACTTTAAGTCATTGGTAATTCTACAATGTTTTACCTTACTAAATAACAGTTTATATCTATGTACTACATGTTTTGGAATTTTTTCAGACTAATAATGTAAATATAAAGATAATCTCTAATTAGCAACTTTTTTGTATGAAGCACAACAATCTTTTTATAATGCTAGAGTTACAACATTGTCGAAGTCTCAGTGAGAATTTTAAAAGGGTTGGAAAATAGTCTAGGAGACAAATCAAACAGACAATTGTCAACATTGTCACACGAAATATTTTCATTTCTACTGAAATAAAGTAGCATAGAGGAATTTCAATACAATGTTTGTATATCATAAAATGTCATTAATAAAAGGCATACTATCAATTGCAATGTTCTCTTTGTCAATAAGATCCTTCATACTCTTTCTCCTCCAGGCTTTATATAAGTTAAACATCCCTTATTTGAAAAATATTAATTCTAATATGTGATGAATCAGAAACTATCACTCTTAATACTGTGCAATAAGTAGAAAATTCTGTACCTGACCTCATGGGATGAGTATCAGTCAAAACATGGATGTACACTGTTGAACAGCATCACTGTCAGATGATAAGTGTAAGGGAGGTTTGATGCATTCAAGACTTTCATGTTTAGACTTGGGCTCCATCTACAAGGTAGTTCATTATTTATATGTAAGTATTCCAAAATCTAAACAGAAGCCTACACAAAACACTTCTGACCTCCACTTTTTCAGTTCAGAGATAGTCACTCCTGTGTATATTCTGGATGATGTGTACAGTCAAAGTTCCTTTTCTCTCATTGGTACACATGGAATTTCAGTACCAGGGTCAGATTAACCCCCATCAGGGAAGCTTCTGTTGCAGTAGATGGCTATTAACACAGAGATCCACAAGTGGTCAAGATGCAGAGAATAAGAGACTATGGAATGCTTAGCCCTCAACGGGACATCTGTATCAAACCCCTCCTCTGCAGGTTCAGGGAGAATTGCAGAAGAGAAGGCTGAAAAACTGTAAGAGCCAGAGGAGGTGGATGACTTGAAGGCAACTGCTTTCTGGACACAGCATTTGAGCTTCTTACCAGACATGGAACCTTTTTCAATGGCGTGCATGCTATGCCAAGAGATATTTTCCTAGGAAAATCTCCTTCCATAGAGTATGCTGTCATGCTTTCTCATACACCTCTTGCAGTGGGGGGATTTACCTCCATTTTATCAGAGCAGGGACTATAAACATTTGACCAAAGATTCCTTTTCTCCTACCTACTAAGCAATCCAGATGTTCCTCAGCAGGAGTTTCCACTGAGCCTGCTGGCTCAGCCTATACACCAAGGAGACAATGAGCCCAAGCCCACCTGACAGCTTCTTACTTCTCAACAGACAGCAGGAGCCCTATTTGAATTGATTTCCCTTTTCCTCCAGATCGTTAGAAGACTAACGGGCAACTGGCCCCAGTGAGTGAGTAATGCACATGCCATCTTTTATTGTGAACAGTGGGTTAGAGCCTGGAACTATGGATGAAGAAAGATGAATTTAGGAATCAGCCTAATCTCAAGGGGATTGCTAGCATATAGGCAGACCTTCCTTTTTGGAGAAAGACATTCTGTTTATGATCCTGCACTTTTCTGGTTAGGAATAAATTTGCCTTTATCGTTCTGTAATTTGTCACAGAGTATGAGGGCCACTCTATCTTTAAAACTCTGAAATTTAGGCAAATGTCTACACTATCCTACAAAACCATTGCAAATATCATTGAGACATTACTAATGCTTTTTGCCCAGGGGATGGGCAAAATGGGCAATTATTTCCTAATATTGTTTCTCATTGATGTATCCTCTGCATAAACCTTACTATTGGGTTTCATTTTGCATCTTTCTGTATTATGAAAACAAAATTGTATATTTTCTTAACTATCTTTTAAGGAATCAATTCCTGTATCCTCTTGTAGTTAGGAACAAATATTCATTTTGGTGTCTGTGATAATGGGAAATTATAACTGAAGGAGGATTAGAATTTTTCTCAATGATAGATATATAACTCACTGCTATTTCTCATTGGAACAGTGCTAGTGTGACATTTAGTCTTAGAGAAATAGAGATAACTTTCTCATACCTAGGAAAATGCAAACATAATAATCTGAATGAATCTCAGATATCTATTTTCCCCAAACAAGAAAATTTTCGACTGTATTATTCTCAAAAATCACAAATACTTTGTAGCAAAACTATAATATGTTGAAAAATATCACTGGGTACAAAGTCATACTTACTTACGTCTGCAGTACCTGAAAATCAGCCCTGCATTAAATCTGGCTACTCTGGAATTCACTGTTTTGATTAATAATTCTTCCTCTGGGTCTTGGTGTGTGGTGGCATCTGTGTTCACATCTCTCAGGAAGGCATAAATGAAGGAAGGAGGCTGAGCAACCTTCATGTGTGTAGTTTACAGAGCTCAGCCAGTAGCCTGTAGAGTCAGGCAAAATGCTACTGGTTGGTGAGAACCCTTCCTTCATTTTAAAAACCTGCCCCCACTGGTGCTTCTGCTTAGAGAAATTGGCTTAATGTCTTTCCAAATGTCTAATTTCATTTACTTTTGGGGTCTATTCAGAAACTCAGAATTAGTTCTTTATAGAGCCATGGAGAATAATTTTGTAATGGCAATAGATTTGGGATACTCAGTTGCTCAAAGACTATAAGATCATTTGTAGAACTGTTGGATGATGAGTTGATCAGTTTGATGGAGATCTTGATCCACCCCACCCCAATGAAGAATACTTGGAGCTTTATAAACTGTTTGATATAAGCAAGATTAATATTAAAGATGATTTCTTCTTGGCCCCAAATTCTAATCTCATAAAAACATGGACTCATACCTTGATTTTTGTGGAAGCTGGTTTCTGTTTTCTTAACTGTTCTCTGAGAAAGGAATGCTCACTTAGTGCAAAGTAAACCTATGTTGAGGTTGAATGAGTTCATAAATAAAAATGTGCCTTGAACATATACAGTAACATAAATATTCATTGTAATTAAGGAGGCAGTACAGGACCCGACAGCATCCAGATATTCAATTCAACTTAAATATAATTAGAATGTTTAACATTGGAAATATGTAGCTGCACTAGTCAGCATTCCTAAAAGAAGACGGTGGTTAGGTGCAATGAACAGATAATACTATGCACTTAAGTGATTAAGAATAGTCGGATCGAGAACCTGGAATACCATGTTTCAGAATTAGTTAAGTCATCTATTAAACCACAGCCATGCTGGTGCAAGGATTTTATTTTGGTTAACCATAAGTAAATCTGTGTCGTTTAATATCATCAACATGTGACTGACTTGAAATAGTACTTTCTTGGTGACATGAAAATTGTGGTGTTATAATGAGGAACACATTCTTATTAAAGAAGCCACGTGAAGGTGGTATTCTGGAAGGATCCAAAACATCTTCTGGGTTTGTCCTTGCTGGATACAGCAATCTTGCTCTCAATGGTTAAGGAGGATTCATCTGTTCTAAGCAGCACGTGAATCTGATAGATAAAAATTTCTCACATCCAGAACAATAGAATTGATGTTTGTTTTCTTAGATAACAGAAATGGATACATAACTGATATGATATGCATAACCATATTTGAATGCAAATGTGAACTTGCTTCAAAATGAATTCTTGGAAGAAGCCCAAATATAAAAGAAAAGCCACAGTTTTCTAGATCAATGTCTGAATTGATTACTGAGAAACTTACTGAATACCAGATGTCCATTTTAGCTTCCCAATTCCATTTTAAGACGAAGGGAATTCGGCTGATAGGGACTTAGGAGTTTTTTTGTTTTTTGTTTTTGTTTTTTTTTTCTTCAGTGTTTGTTCTTTGGGCTGTTCCTGTGCGGTCCAGCATGTAGACAACACACACAGGCTGCAAAGCCTTTGGAAAGTAAGGGCCTCCAGCTATGTACTCTTGGGCCAGGTTGATTGGATAATCTCATGTAATCAAGCCATTCTCCTGAACTGGAGCAGAATGGATTAAGAGTGTGGGCATTCAGCTGCAGCAACTCATTTTCCTAGAACCAATCTTTGCATGTAACTAAGAATTACCAATCTGACCACTGCTCTCTTAGTTTCTTCTGGGGACCTTTGTTGTCTTCCTCTGGCTCTGTGTTTGGGGTAGCCTTAGTCTATAAGAGGAGTTTCTAAGATTTGACTGTGTTATTATATATTAGTTTTGATTTGGGAACAATAAGAAATCTTTACCTCTGCACATGCACAGAAATCAAATTTTCTGCTGATATATTTAATTCTTGGTGTTAGAGGAAAGATACTCTTCTTAAGTATTCTTTTATTTTATTTTATTTTTTTGTTTTTCGAGACAGGGTTTCTCTGTGTAGCTTTGTGCCTCTCCTGGAACTCACTTGGTAGCCCAGGCTGGCCTCGAACTCACAGAGATCCTCCTGGCTCTGCCTCCGAGTGCTGGGATTAAAGGCTTGTGCCACCACCACCCGGCAAGTATTCTTATATACTGATTCCATTAAGAATATTTGGTGAACCTTCCTTTAGGCCATGGAAGCCATCTTCCAGTAAGTCACCAAAACGACAAACACAAAGAGAAAGAAGAGGAGCACCAGCCCGCTCCGCCCAGAGAAGCACACTTTGTGAGGACCAATTGGAAGGAACCTGAGCTGCTGGAGTCCATTCCGTATGAATTCATGGAGTAATGCACCCCCCACAAAAAAGAAAATCTGGGGAGACTTTGGGAGTGAGAGGGCTATAAAATAAGGAGAGCAATTTCTTAATCTATAAGAAAAGCCCCAATGGCTTTAATGATTAGTTACATAATTTCTCTAAAATTAACAAATGAAAATCTTGTGCCTCAAAGTGACAAGAGCCCTGGAAATCTCATTTAAAAATGGGAAAAAAAACTTGTCAGTGTTTTTTTTTTCCTGCTCTAAATTCATTTTTAGTAAGAGTGGAAGCAATTTGAAATGAAATACAACAGTTAAAACAAGTGAAAGGGAAGTGGATGGCGGCAGTAAACGGAAAGAAGAACTACAGTTCAGTGTGTTCCACCGCAACCCTGTCTCTTAGGACCAAATGCAGCAAATTAAATTCTTCTTGCTTTCGAAAGTCTACGACCATGAAATTATACACTGATCCTGAATTTGTTTTCTTGCATCATCCATTAAAAGCACATGTTTGGCCTCAGGTTATTTCCCTGAACTTCCTGGAGAAATTTTACTTTTCCTTAAGAAAACTATAACTTTTATTCTATTTATGAAGATTGAAGATAAAGTAGCATATGCTGGCTTGTCGCTTGTGGGAGATGCTTACTGTAGGACAGCAACTATGATTATTATATCTGATATCACAACAATAGCGCTGCTGTTTTTTTCAGGTGTTAATTACTTATAGGACATTTATGATACCGATTTCTGTATAGACTTCCTGTGTCTAAGGTTGATATTTGATATAAACATGATGATAGCTGCAATGGAAATAAGGCCATTGGGCAACAAGTCTCATGTCAAGCCAGTAGGTGAGCACACACTTGGTGACAGACACTGGAGTCACTCAGGTTCAAGAACTATCATTGTTGTGGTTGATTTGTCCTGCTGTGTCAAAGCACTCTGTATGTAGTAATTTGTGAACAACGGTGCCTGTCATACACAGGTAGTTCTTTTAGTGCCCTTTTACAGCAGTAGCAGCCGAGGGGTTCTCTTGGGCTTTTGCATAAGGACTGAGCTCATCCACGAGGGCACAGTTCTTATAACCTGGCAGCTTTCCAAAGTCCCTACCCCCTTTACGGCACCACACTTTGCAGTGACGATTTCAACACATGGAATTTGAAGGGATATGGACAAGTAGACGACAGCAGTGGTTAAATGAAGGTACTTAGCCTTATGTAACTGTCAGTTGGTAGACACTGTATACTAAAAAAGTGGCCATGATCAGGAAGGAGTTTGATATCTAGTATTCATTTTCACATTGATTCCAGGCTTCTCTTGCCTAGCATCCTAACCCAGTTTTGGTTTATATTTTTATGTACCTCACTTTAAATAGTTACTGTTGATTACTCTCCTACAATTGAGTGAGCTTTGATCCATTGGAATTTCCTATTGGACACCCCTGTTGGGTATTTTAACTACAATAAAACATCAACATTTATTTTGAGCTTTATTTATAATGAGCATTATTACAATCTCATAAATACATAAATGCATACGTAAATGAAACTTATTTCCAATTTTCAAAGAAGTTGATCTGTTTGGAAGGACATCAAGAAAATGAACAATGATATGACTCTATGTTCAATTTACAGTTTACATGAATTTTATGTAACTTCACAGGCCAGCAGTAGCTGGAGTAGAGATATAAGAAACTTGTTTAAAGGAAAGTAATGCTTTGCTCAGTGCTATCAAACAAAATTGATACATGGGCCTTACAAGGAGGATTGTAGCCACCACATCCCAGTGCAGGGTGGAGGGTAAGAAATATATCAGTTCTTGTTTATTTCATTGTGAGCACCAAAGACTGATCTTATGGTTTTACATCTTTAGATAAACAGTGGAAGTCATTAGTCAGTAGATTACACATTTATAGTGAAGTTAGCATGCGTTAACATACTATTAGGTTGCACTTATGTGTTAGAGACCACGAACCTGGATCACTTCTGTCCAAACCAAGACAGGGTGGTGGTGATCAACACCCTGCCAATCAGATGAGTCTGAGGAGTGTCAGAAATCTAAGTGGGCATATTGTGGTCAGTGGGAAAGGAGCAATTATGCTGTGATGAAGTTAGAGGAACACCCACCACAAGCTGATGTGTATATGATGAAGACCATATCCACCAAGAGCTAAGTGTGTGAGTTTTTATAACTAGTATTAGGACTGGTAATATAATCAGATCTCTGAGGCTGGTAAGATCATTGAAGTAATTAGTGTTTGACAATCGATGATAAGCTCTGGGAGAAGCACCAGTATTTGCTTCTATTGTGTAAATGCATGAATTCTTTCATCAATCTTTAAGGAAAGGCTTGAGCGAACATCTTTAAGATTATATTCTCACTCTGTCAGTAATGGCTAAGGATTTACTGTGTTCATAATAATAAAAGACTATTTCACAAACGAAACAAAGCAAAAACCTTTGTGTTTCATTAGGCTGAAACTTGCCCCAGCATGACAGGAGTATGCAGAGATGCTTCTTCTAAATCCTCCCATCCAACCCATGGTCACCCGCAGAGATGACAGACAGTTGGAAATGGAAAGCCTCTAGGCCTTTTCAGGAATGATTGTTGTTGGTTCCAAGTAAATACTAATCTCTCAGGACACAGAATATTTGGAGTTCAGTATAGCTTTGGTTTCGATCCCAATTATAGAAACTGCAGTGGTACTGAACACATCTACAGCCATCTTCTCAGACACATAACTTGAAGCTAGATGCCCTGTTAAGACTTTAATCAGTCTATCATGAATTCTCTTCACTCTTTAAACAGTAGTTTCTGTCTAGAAACGTGTACCGCATGGCTCTCTGTCACTTGCTTGAATGAACGCATTTGCCTACCTTCCCTGATTCTGAACCCATAAAAAAGGACATCTGTCAGAGAAAGGCAGATACATTCATACTGATGCTAAGATAGGGCAGACTTCACTTTTGTACTTTATAGATACTTTATGCTCACACAAAGCAGAGAAACAACTTCAAAGCTAAACTCCAAGAGCTTTAGTGTATTCTTTCATATTATTGGAAGAAAGGCTTTCTTCCTTTTTGAATAAATAAAGGAAATTTTGTAAACGAGCTAGGGGGGTGTAGAGAGCTTGTTTAGAATGGACAAGTCTTGGCATTTCCAAAGGAAAAGTTACTAAAAGGGAATTCTGTCAGTTTTCCACCGAATTATGTAAATTCGAGCCTGTTTACACCCAGAAGTTCTTTTTCCCTTTCCTGATACACTGTGATTTGTCCCACCATGTTTCAGAGGCTAATTTTTTCACTCATGAAATTCTGGTTTTTAGGAAACTTCTATTTCCGATTATCCATTTCTTTCTTGTGCCATCCCCATGCCATCTTTCCTCTTCTCAAACAATTCTTTGATCTCTTCTAGCATAGGAATCTTTTTCCTGACTCAATGCTATCCTCAGGTTGTACTGTTCCCTCTTCTTTTTCACAAATATTAGAAGATTTTTTTAAGAGGCAGAGATGTGAGTATTTGAAAGAAGATGTACATGAGACATAGCTTCAACCCCCATTCTATAGAGCCGTCAGTGGCTTAACTGAGAGCATTTCATGTGAAGTGTTCTAAGAAGAGACACAGCCTTCTGTTTAGCCAAAGCATGGGCTTAGCACAGCAAAGAAGCTAGAAGTTTAATGGGTCTTCATAATCCTTCCTGCAAGGGACTTTTAATAAGCACAAGTTGTGGGAGAAGTTGAGCACAAAGAAAGTCAGAGAAACAGAGCATAGAGGAGACAAATTAGATGTAAGTTAAGAGGTCAGTGATTTGTGAGGATAAGGCTGGTAAAGTGGTGTTTCTTAGAAGTTTCCAGATATAAAATCTCTCACAGTCAACTGCACCCAGACAAAGCTACAGATTTCCAGCTTCCTCTGGTGATTTTTTTATGGTGAAGCAAATGTAAAAGGGGCCAGCCTCAGCGTGTGTGTGTGTGTGTGTGTGTGTGTGTGTGTGTGTGTGTGTGTGTGTTTGTGTGTGTGTGTGTGTGTGTATGCGCATGCACACACGCATGCTACTATTTGGACCCTGCCTGATAAGTTGAGACAATAGATAGGGCTTTGTGGTGATTTGAGTAGGAAATGTAGTGTTGGGCTCACATGCTCGAACATGTGGTCTCCAGGTGGAGGCACTCTTTGGGAAGGGTATGGAACCTTTAGGAAGTGAAGCTTTGATGGATGAAGTATGCTGCCGGGTGGGGGGGGGTGGGCTTTGGTGGTTTACAGCCTAGCTTGACTTCCAACTTGTGCTCTCTCTCCTCTCTCTCCTTTCTGTGAACGGATGAGAATGAGAATATGATCAGCTAGCTTCCTGTTTCTGCTGCCATATTTCCTGTCATGGTTGCCATGCCTTTGTCACTAAGATGGACTTTATCTGTCTGAAATCGTAGAGCAAAATAAACCCTTTCTTCCTTACGTTGCTTTTATCAGAGTGATTTTATAGCACATACAGGTAACTAATGCAGACTTCTTGCAGCCTCCAGGAGCTTCTCTGCACAGAGTTACCTCTGGTTTGCTTGGTTGATGATTTGGCTGACAGATATGCCATTATATTTTCATGCTTAAGCAGTAATCTATGATTGCTGTGGTAGAAAGTTACACAATGAGGCAAGTGAGTCCAAGTTCTAACTGCTGCAATGATCATGTGTAAAGACTTCATAACTGGGGGCACTGTTCTTTGGGTTATAAAGTGCGTACATACTGTGCTATAAGGCTCAAATGTTGTGATGTGAAGGCAAGATGAAGGATATGTATCAAGTATCTTAACAGGTCTTATTAATAAAATCAACCTGGTGCCAGTTATTGGGGTGAATGCTGGAAGATCAGAGAAGCAGAACAAGCCACAGCTTCCTCACCTTGCCCATTCCTCAGACTGGAAGCTTCTGTGTCCTCATCTGAATGGGTCTCAGCTAAACTGCTGCTCAAAAGCCTGAAAGTTTAACCAGGCTAGTTCCTGGTTTTCATGCCTTATATACCTTTCTGTTTTCTGCCATCACTTCCTGGGATTAAAGGCATGAGTCACCATGCTTGGCTGTTTCCAGTGTGGCCTTGAACTCACAGAGATCCAAGCGAATCTCTGCCTCTGGAATGCTAGGATTAAAGGTGTGTTTGCCACTATTTTCTGGCCTCTATATCTAGTGGCTGTTCTGTTCTCTGACCCCAGATAAGTTTATTAGGGTGCACAATATTTTGGAGAACACAATACCACCACAAGGATAGTGTCAGTTATTTAAGATGTAGTTTTAAGACATGTTTGATTTTTCTTAGGAGTGAGTGATTGGCAGGTTTTCTGCTTTGGAAACTAGGCAACTTATGGATACTATCGATTGAGGCAGAAAATCGAGAATAAGTACCAAGTTTTCCACAATTGTAAGCTCAGCTTTGGTACCTTGAGCTGAGTATACATCAGTTTTAGATGATAGTTCACATAACATGTGTCTGGAACTCCTTAGGGAAGCTTGGGTACAGGACTCCGATTCCTTAGGGTGTTTGTGCTGTGATCTTCATACATTTTGTAAAACATTTTCTGCATGTTTCAGAAGGAGTTTTCTGAATGAGATATGGTTTAAACCATTGTACATTGAATTAAACATAGCTCTCCCCATAATGTGCTGGATTTTATCCAAACAGTTAAAGGTCTTACTGTGTTAAAAAGATATGTGAAACAAGGAGTCTTGAGACGAAACAGAAGCTTGAGAACGCTGGGAGTATAGCTCCATGGTGAATTAAATCACTGGCACGCACAAAGTCCTGTATTTGGTCTTTAGTACTCACTCCCTTGTTTAGAAAAAGAAATGGACTAAGTGTAGACTTCTGGAGGCATCGATAATGCTCAAATGGTGAGAGTTACAAGGACAAAAATAAAGAAACCCAAGGACTATCGAGGGATAAATAGTGTCACAGCAGTGAATCAGTCGCCTGTATTAACAGAGCAGATTAATCAATGGCAGAGGCTATAGAATCAGAAAGGCACATTCAACTGAAGTGTGAGCATAGGATAAGAACTCTGTTTTTATTCTGGAACAGGATTTGTTCAGAAGTGAGAAACCGGAGATTAATTGAAATGAAAAGTAGTAGAAAAGGATAGCTAAAGGGAAAACCAGGTCCAAACTAAAAGCAAGTTTGAGCAGAGAGGAAGGACATTTCCTATGAAAGAGGGACAAAGCTGGAACCGGGAGTGTGAGCTGTGGTCTTGACTCAGAGATGGGGAAGCATACAGCCACTTCAGAAACCAGAAGGAAGCCTGCAATGTAGTGTACACACAGAGATGGGGGGGGGGTGCTACGGTGATGCTGAAGGTCACAGACATAGATGTTGACATGATAAAGAGTAAAGGCCAGCATCTGGGAACTCATAGGTGATGGGTTAGAACTGTGAGTTAGGAGAGAATTGGCTATGGACACAACGTTTGAAAAACTGTACATTAAAAGATTGGAATTTGTACTAATGATAATAAAGGTTCATTTTATTTTACTAAGGACTTGCTATCCGAAATTCAGGAATGGAGTCAGCATTGCACTAAGTATGCGTGATTATGTTACAAAGAGACACCAGAAGTTTTTTGTGCAAAACCTAAAGGTGATCTTCAATGACGTGCAGGGGAGGTAGATGAAATGATGACACACGTATCTGGTTCAGAGGGTAAAGAGATAAATTAACAATTCTCTACCAGTCATCTTGAAACCTAAAATGTGTTCTTAAGCCAGGCATTTTCTACAGCCTGGAGAAATATCTAAATAGTCACCACTAATACTTGTTAATTGACTCAGAGAATTGCTCCAGGTGGCTACAACCCTCACCATCTGCTTTGGATCCTCTTTCCAGTCTGGTGGCCTGGATTTCTTCACCATTGGCATCACGTTTTGGAAACTTTCCCTCTGCCTGGACCCAACAGATTGATTACCTATTTGGACAGTCTGCTCTCCTTTGGACAATCACTGCGACATGTGCAGCTTCTTGAAATACCCCCTGTGGCACCTGTGGCCACTGTAGGTGGTGTCTCACCTTCCTTGGAAGCTCCCTGGATACTTGCTGTGCCTGTCTGCGGGGGTATTGAGAGGGTTCACTGCCATGTTCTTAGACAGAGCTAATTCTGTGTCTAAATTTCTGCTGAACACTCAGACAAGGTTGATGCATTAATTGTATTGTACAATACTCATAGTCACTTGAGACAAAAGATGAATACTAAGGGGATATAATGATAATGACCATGAAGCTTGCTAACAAACACCATGATGTCATGATAGGAAAATTTGGTTCACATTAGGACATACATTGCTGGAGTTTAATCCCTCATTCTTTTTTTTTTTTTTTTTTTTTTTTTTAAGAGTTGGATTGGCAGACTGAGATCCTATTTTTTCTGAATTGTTATTGTATCTTCTGTAATTTCAAAGTATTGCTGATAAGGACAACAACAACATGGGAATCTGGTGGGGTTGTAGTAAAGGTGAAAATAAGAACTATCTGGGCATTTGCCTTTATACTATTTTAGGCAGGCTAGCTGCAGACCTAGTTTTGCCTGGTTTTCAGTGAAAAACAATTGTATTATATTATTGATTATCTACTCAGTACAGAGACCTCTGGGTGTTTTGCCCTGGCTCTCTGAGTGATTTATACTGCTGTGGAATGAATGTGCTTCCACTCGCTGTGACGTATAGATGCCTTTTAGCATTATCTACCTTATCTATAATGAAGATAGCACTGCTGTTGAATCCAGAATAATTTCAATTTCTTTTCTTTCTATTTTAGTATATCTTGGATTTGTTGTTTAACTGTTATGTTATGGGGACTTAAGTTTCTGCAACTGTAGTTTGACCTGTTGTCACATTCGTCAAAATGATGTGATCTTTACATGAAGATATAGACAGAGGCTGTAAAGGTGACTCGTGTTTTACAATAATATACCACACACACACACACACACACACACACACACACACACACACACACACATGCACACAAACTCTATGAAGCAATTCTTTAGATTTTCTTCAGTGGATATCGATGGAAGAAACTTGGAGTCGCCATATACATAAAAACCTTCCTCTTTCAAAGCAGGTCCTCAGTTCAGTGTGTGAAATGATGAATCCTGTTACAGCAGGTCATAAGACTCAATGGTAGAACATACTCCAATATTATAAAAGGACAATTATTTCTATTACAAGTTATTCATCTATAGCCTTTTATTTTCCAATCAAAAGTGGTCATTGCTTCATAATAGAGAAATAATTTTTGATTGTGTAACCATTGCTCTTGCAATTTATTTATTTCTATACACACACACACACACACACTCGCAAATTTGTGTAAGTGCACATGTGTATGCTCATATGGAGGTCAGAGGTCAAATTCACATTTTACTTCTTCTATTGCTAACTACCTTATTTTTCATTGATATTTATCATCATCATCATTGAAAAAAATCTCTGAACACAGATCTGACTAAACTAGCCTGATAGACTGAGAATCTTCTGCTCTCCCTTTCCCAAAGCATGCTGTTCTGTTGGGCTGTTTAAATGAGTGCTGTGGATTCAATCCAGGTCCTCTTTCTTGTCCATCAAATCCTCTATCCACTGGCTCATCTTCCTAGCTGCAGCTATTTTAAAGCAGGTAAAAATGTACACACATTTAGTTTCATTTTATCAGAATCATTGGATGAATGATAGCCAAAGAAAGATTCACTCAATTGCTTCAAAATCATTTTCTCCTCCATTGAAATATTTGCATATTTATTTCTGGGAATATCACTTATTATGAAGTGAATAATTCAATTCCCCTTCACAAATTGATTGAAGAACTTCATTCATTATCACATTCACCCAAGTAGCATATAAATTCATTCAAAAACTCTCATATTGTTCTAGGAATCCTTTAAAATTTTAGGAATAATGCAGTAAAATACAACACATAGCCTGTGATTCCATAATACAAATGATTTATTTTTGTTTTTATATTCATTGGTGTTCTGTCTGTGTACATATCTGTGTGAGAGTATCAGACTCTCTGGAACTGGAGTTACAGACAGTTGTGAGCTGCCATGTGGGTGCTTGGAATTGTTCCTGGGTCCTCTGTAAAAGCAACTTGTTCTCTTAACTGCTGAGCCATCTATCTAGCCCCATGTAATTCTTTTTTTAAGCATCACTATGTTATATTTCACTGATAGAACTTACTAGTCAGCTTAAGCTGTTATATGATAAGAAATTGCTCTCAGTCAATGACCCCAAACTAGTTACAGTGCTTTGCAGAACAATAATTATGTTGTAACATTTATCAAATAAAATACAAGCTAACTTTAATTCCGGGAGGAATAGGTTTACAAAGATGAGTACCCATTATGAAATGCCTTTTTTGCTTTGCATCTGAAATTTACCCCAAAGACAGGCTCCTATCTTAACAGTTCAGTGGTTGTGGGACCTCGTCTTCCTTAACTTGTTCTCATCAATTGTTGTGGTTACAGTGATGTAAAAGTGTCTAACATTCAGGCTGAATCAGTATCACTTGTTTGACAAGAAATCTTGGCTCAAGCTCACACCACCTAAAGAATAGGTATTATGATCAGATGAAAGGTTATGTGCCTTTCTCACTTTAACGCCAATACTTATTGAAATTATTTTATGGAAAAGATTTACTTAAATTTCTAGCTACTGCATGCAGCTTCCTCTCCTTGAGCCATAAATAGGGATATCTAGATTATTTCATTTTTAAATGATATATTGACACATGGAAGTCTTTAGTATATTGTCTTTAACTTCTCTCAATTATAAATACTATGAGACATAGCCCATATAAGCTAAAACATTACAGACAAATCATAGAAGACTTTTAATATAAAAATCTGGAGACAGGTAGGATTCAGAATGCAGATGAAACACGCTTAATACAAACAGCTCTAGAGAAAAGCTCTGTGGTTGTTGTAGAAGAATATGGAATGTCAAAGGAGAAAAGTACTCTAAAAGGCTGGCAATTCTTCAAAATGGCACTGATAATAATGCAGCATCAGAGTCCTCCAATTAAATTAAGAAAGGATAACAGAAGCATTACAAATGTAGATTGTAGATACCATCTATAACTAACCCACCAGGATCCCTATGGAAATCCAAGGAGGGCAGGAAAGATCACAGAGTAGAATTGGCTGCTGGATGAATAACTATGAGTTTTTGATAATGTAATGTGAATTGTGACCAGGGAAATAAACCTGTGATTTAGACACAAAAAGAGAGAAAGGAGAATTTCCTGACTTGCAAATTTTCAAGAGAATGAGCACCCAAACATGATCTCTATTGGAGAGATGAGTCACTGGGGATAGAAAGTGACTGTGAGAAAGACTCTCCGTTCCTTCCTCATCTCAATAAAGAAATAATAAAATCTCAGCAACCGTGAAGTGAGAGTCTCTAGGAGAGACACACCAATTACAAGTGACCACAGTGGGAATTTCATTCACTAGAATATGAATTGGGTTTTGGCAAAAGAACACAGATGTAGGACAAAGAGACATTACTTCATGTTGTACTCACTACAGCAATAATGTTTCCACAACATTGCTGACAGTCATTTTATGGCTCAGATTAATTTAAAGCAGTACACTGGATGCATATTTGACGCAAACAACCTGAAAAATACTAACAAACTTGGAAGACTCATGCTTTATAATTTTATAACTCACTGCATATGAGAGTAATCAAGATAGCATTGTATTGAAAAATTAGATACATAAATCAATGTGATCAAATGCATGGTCTAGCAAAAGCAGAATCTTTATTTTTGGTCAACTAAATTTTGAAAAATATTAAAAGAAAGTTGAATGAAGTCAAGGTAGACTATTTCTGGGATGTTTGGCTGACTATATGCAAAGTAATGAGATTGGAGTTCTTCCTCATATGACTTTTATATAGTGACTCAAATTGGATAATGAACTTACATATAAAAGCTAAGCCCATTAGATCTCCTAGAAACAAACATGGGAACAGATCTTCCTGCTTGCATTTGGTAGTGAGATTTTGCATATTACATCAAAAGTGCAAAGAACAAATTTAAATATTGATGACTACATTTCATCAAAATGAAAGTTCTGGAATGAATATCATACATATAGATTTTATATATTAAAGTCATTAAATGGAAGAAAAATATTTTTCAAATCATTTATCAGTAAGAATCCTATATACATAATATACAAAGAGTTCTTACAACTAAATGATGAAGATATTTTTATTAAAACAAAACGTAAAAGATTTTAATATCACTTTCCCCATAGAAAATATACAAGTAACCAATGAGCACATGAAAGGTATGAAATCTTACTAGGTAGTAATGGAATGTGGATTTTATCTATATTTCAAATGTCTACATCACAAGGTACACTATAAATACATACAATTTTTATGTTAGGACAACCAAAATAATGTTGAGATATCACATATTACATAAGTGATTAAATTTATCTTATTAATAAAATCCTGTCTGCTCTTTGGATATGCTTCCATTTGCTTGTATGAAGCTCACTGTCATCAGAAAATACATAGAGAAGTTAAATAAAAGAGCTTGTATATAAAGAAACATTTCACTCTTTCAGGGAGACTTCCCCAATGTTTGTCCTTTCCAATTTTTTATAAGTCCATGCACATTCTCACCGTGTTTCAAGTGAACAGATATCTCTTCTTGAAGCTAACAAAGGGCTATCTTCTATTTGGTTGTAAGGCCAGGAGAAAGAGGTCGGATCCAGAGATTGTAAAGACCAGGAAAACATCAGCATCCTCATCACTGGACACCTCCAGCAGTTAGGCAGAATGATCTAGAGTTTCAGGATTTAAAGGTTTCCAAATGGAAGTCTAGCCTATCAGAAGGTCTTGTGAGGGGAGTCATCTCTATACAGAATATGAATTTTGTGTACATGTATGTATTCTTAATTAGTTTCTTTGTGCAAAATTTTGAAAGAAATGTCTATTTTATTGGAATCAATTTTTGATAGAAAGGGCAACGTGGGGCTGAAATGTTTTGGACAGTACCTTGAATGTTTTATTTCTTAAGTAAAAACATCCTCTAATTTTTAAATGAAATTCTGCACCTTCAAACAAATGGGACAGAGAAAGTAAAACTTAGTCTGGACAAAACAAAACAAAGCAAAATCCTGTTGTTTATTAGGGCTTCCATTCCAGTGGCAGAGTCACACATTTTTAGACAATGCAAACCTAAATTGAGAATATATTTACTTTAGAATTTAATTAAAGATCTTGCCCCGGACTTCCCTTCTGAAGCACAGGTTCTGGTCCCCGGGCAGGTGCCCTTCTACCCCAACCGGGAAGGATCCCCTTCTCCAAGACCCTTGGCAGACCCTGCAGTCTCCACGCCCTGCCCCCACGCCCATCTGCCTGAGCTCCAAGCCTCTTCCTGAGACTTAGAGGCCGGCCCCCAGCTCCCATCTTGCCCCGGACTTCCCTTCTGAAGCACAGAGCTCCCATCCTGCCCCGGACTTCCAATTTGGACAAGAGAGCTCCCATCTGGACAAGAGAGAGAGACTTCCTGAATCTGTCAGCTCTGTCTGAACCAAGTGTGCGGATAAGGCCAGGAACGAACCACAAGGAGATGGGCAGACGTCAAGGCAGAAACACATACAACAAAATGAATAGTAATACACCATCACCAGGCCCTAGCCCTCCTCCAACACCTAGACCTGAACATCAGAAATTGGAAGAAGCAGAAGAAAATAGCCTTATGAATGTCATCATGAAGAAGCTAGAGGCTCGTGTAGAGGAAAAGACAAAAAAATGTGAAGAACACTGTAAACAACTAGAGGAAAGGGCAAAGAAATTAGAAGAAATCAAAAAAGTCCTGGTAGAATTTAATTAAAATATGTTTTCTGATAAATCTTGAATAAAGCTGCTATTAGAATATGTTATTCAATTTTTTTTTTTTTTTTTTTTTTTTTTGGTTTTTCGAGACAGGGTTTCTCTGTGTAGCTTTGTGCCTCTCCTGGAACTCACTTGGTAGCCCAGGCTGGCCTCGAACTCACAGAGATCCGCCTGGCTCTGCCTCCCGAGTGCTGGGATTAAAGGCGTGCGCCACCACCGCCCGGCTGTTATTCAAATTTCTAAAAGGTCTTATAATAAAATAACCCTGAGCCAGATATTAGGGTGAAAGCTTAAAGATCGGAGAAGCAGAGCAAATCACAGCTACCACCTCTTACCTCACCAACTCCTCAGCCTGAAAGAGCTCAGGCGATTGGCCTCTAGCTGAATCAGCTTCCTCAGTCAAAGAGCTTTAGTTCCCGTCTCCTCAAGCCTTATTTATCTTTCTCCGCCCACCATATCACTTCCTTTTTAGTTCTGGGATTAAAGGCATGTGATTCCCAAGTACTGGGATTAAAGGTGTGTGCCACCACTGCCTGGCTCTGTTTCTCTCCTAGACTGAGTCAATCTCGTGTAGTCCAGGTGGCTTTGAACTCACAGAGATCCAGACAGGTCTCTGCCTCCATAGTGCTAGGATTAAAGGTATGTGCCACCACTGTCTGGCCTCTATAATCAATCTAGTGGCTTTTTCTGTCCTCTGATCTTCAGGCAAATTTTATTAGGGTACACAGTATATCACCACAAGAATAAATCACATATTTTTCCTAAAGCAAAGAAATGACGGATACTGGGCAGATAGTTCATCAGTGATGAGCATTTACTGCTCTTCAGAGGACCCCAGTTCATTTCCCAGCACCTACATTATCAGGTCACAGTAGCCTGTAAAACTTATCCTCCAGTGGATTCAATATCCTCATCTGGCTTCCTTGGGCACCTGCATTTATGTACACATGTGCTCACAAAGACACACACACACACACACACACACACAAACACACACACAAATCTTGACAAAGTAGAAGAAATAGTAGAACTAATGAACAATATAATAATGTAAGTTTAGATTTTGAGATGAGATCCCTAGCCTATGTTGGCAATGAACTACTGATGCTGCAAAAGATGATCTTGGACTTCTGATCATCCTGCTTGTACCCCTCAAATGTTAGAACTACAGGTGTGTACTGACACATCGAATTTATATGGTACTACGGTTCAAACCAAAGCCTATTGCATGCTAGTCAAGCACACTCCCAAATGAGCTATAGTCGCAGACCCTTTTTTTTTTTTTTTTTTTTTTTTTTTTTTTTTTTTGGTTTTTCGAGACAGGGTTTCTCTGTGTAGCTTTGCGCCTTTCCTGGAACTCACTTGGTAGCCCAGGCTGGCCTCGAACTCACAGAGATCCGCCTGGCTCTGCCTCCCAAGTGCTGGGATTAAAGGCGTGCGCCACCACCGCCCGGCTAGTCGCAGACCCTTTTTTAAAAAATCTATTTTTAAAAGTATTTTGGGAGAGGGAGTTGATAAGGAAGATATGAGGGTTGAATACAAGCAAAGTATAGTAATACATATGAATAGAATGTCACAATGAATCCCATTTCTCTGTATGCTAACCTAAAAATGATTGTGAAATACTAGTTAAGTCTCCAAATCCTGCCAACTTATAATACAGTAATGCCTGATGTCTTGTGTTCTAAGATTGTTTGAAACTGTTATAATTGTATATTACTCAGTTTAGTGTTAACTGAAGAAATTCATAGATCAGCTATCTAGGACATTCCAGGGCGACATAAAAATCAAACTATATACATTGCCTTTGCTGAACCTTGGCTAAAATGTCTAGGCATAGGTTTTTACAAAGCCTCCTTCAGAACTGTGGTTAACTGGAGACAAGAGGTGAAACAATTACTATCTGGGACCTTCAGCAAATGGATGAACAGCATGGATCCAATTGGGAAGCCACCCCCGCCTAGTCAGAGAGCAGCAGTTATTAACCAGTCTTTGAAGAGAATATGTTAGTTATTTCCACCTCTCCTGATGAGCAGAAAATTTGACAGGAAAAAATGAGTTGACCAAAATAGAGCCAAAGATGATGTTATTTGCAGGGTACTCAGGTGTAAATGGAATTCCTGTCAGCTTCCGTTGTGTCTGAACGCAACAGAGTCAAGCTAAGAGAAGAGGATAAAAGTCTCTTTACTGCAATAATGAGATACAGCCCTTGCTCACTTGGATATGGACTCTAAGCTCAAAGGAAGAAAGAAACCTCCAGGAGTTCGAATGTGAAGCATCTCTTATAATGAAGGGATTAAAAAAATATAAATTACAAGTTTTGTCTTTTGCCTCAGGACTCTGGTTTTCATTTTGGGACAATTTTACTTTTATGGATGTAGATACTTAGAAGTGTTTGTAGGTACTTTTTGACGTCACAACTGATAGGGATGGTTCTATTGTCATGTGGTGTACAGAGGCCTGGATAATATTAAATCTTACAACATACTGAACACCACCCTTTGCCTGACAGCTTTACATGTTGCCTTCACAGCTCACTTCCTCACATCACCAGCCCTCTCTGGCTTTGGTTTTCATTCTCAAGAATAAGTATAGCAGGGTTTAAGGACAGCTCCGTTAGTACAGGGCATGACTTGCAAGCATAAAGACCTGAGTTGGATATTAAAAAGAAAAAAATTAAAGTACACTCATGAGGCATAGCTGATAAGTAGAGACTGGGTTCTCAGGACTGTAGGCAAGCCAGCTCAGCTCCTAGCCTAACAGGCTCCCCAGGAGTTGAGTTCCAAGCCAGTGAGAGAGATCCTGACTTGAAAATTAAAGAAATAATAAAATAAAAAAGAATGGCACTCAGGTTGTGCTCTGATACACACACACACACACACACACACACACACACACACGCACGCACACACTCTCTCTCACATGTACACACATTCACATCCTCGATTCTCTCTCTGTTCTCTCTCCCTGTCTTATATGTTTTGTCTGAATGTACTCTTTTGTCAAGGATTTCTATTTTTTGTTTAAAAATTTTTCCTTTCTATTTCTTTTTCTAAAACTTTTAGTTAGAACAGGACTGGGTACAGTGAGGCATGGCTTTAATTCCAGCTCTCAGAAGGCAGAGCCAGAGGTAAGCATATCTCTGAGTTTAAGGCCATCCTGATCTACATAATGAGTTTCAGGCTAGCCAAGGCTATGAAACAAGTATGGTTGCTTGAATGAGAATGGCCCTTACAGGTTCACATGGAGTATTCAGTCCGTGGACTATTATGTGTGCTTATAACAGCACAAGGGTACCAAAAAATGAAGTACCAGGTAAAATAAAGTAAAACTTAAACTGTTATAGTAATAAGTCTAGGCACTGTGAGGTTAAGTCAATTTTCCATACACATACAACTGTTAAGTCACTAGCCAGGCGGTGGTGGTGCACTCCTTTGATTCCAGCACTTGGGAGGCAGAGGCAGTGAGTTACAGGAAAGGTGCAAAGCTACACAGAGAAACCCTGTCTCAAAAAACCAAAAAAAAAAAAAAAAAAAAAAAAGGATTCCCATAACAAGCAAAATATTACAGTTGTATTGTGTCCTCTGTAATTAATATAGAGAAATGTTTTGTCATTCCCTGGGACTCAAGAAGCGCAATCGAATAGATTTTTTCAAAGCCAGTTCTAAAGCTTCTCTGCTTGTTAGCACTTGCCTTTAATAATGAAATTCAGTTTTTATTTTCCTTCTTTTCTCCCTCCACCGGCCTCATTAAATCCCTATTCCCCGTCTTCACACTGCGGGCTCTCCTGCGTTTTCACGTGTACAAATTCTCCACAGCTATTTGAAGATGGGAGTGGTAAGGAAGTTAACGCGATTGTTTAAGGAACTATGAAAGTACGGTGAAGGTACAGTAGAGTGATGCAAACTGCTTCCTGACACTGGAAATCGAGGACAGTTTGGCTTCAACCGTCACTGTTTACATTCTTCAGAATTCAGCGGTTCGCAACATGTGGGTCACGACCCCCTGGCGGTCACATATCAGATATTTGTATTATGATTCATAACCGTAGTAAAATTACAATTATGAAGTAGCAATGAAAATAATTTTATGGTTTGGGGTCACCACAACATGAGGAACTGTATTAAAGGGTCGCAGCGTTAGGAAGGGTGAGGACCACTGCCTCAGATTATTTTACACTGTTATGTTTTCTAAGTAAAACGTTAAAATTGAATTCTGGTATTACTTACCTGTCATGAATTACTAAGAATGACCATAATAGCATTTAATTATACAATCTTATGTGATTATTGAGACACAATACTTTATGGACATGTTTCACATTGAGTGAACTTTTAGCATTCGTGTGACTTTCTTCAAGCATCTACAGCAAGCAGACATTGTATACTTATTGAGTTTTACAGAATAAATGCTGAATGATTGTGAGTCATTCATCCTTCTCTATGGTTAGGTAGGAACATTTTAGATAATTTGATTTTTAAGCATGTTTGAAACATTTAAACTTTATTTTTCTTAAAGCCCCTTTAAAGGCTGGTGAGATGACTAAGAAAGGGTGTTTGTTGCTAAACCTGATGGACTGAGTTCCCTCCAGGTGTCTCTATGATGTAAGAAGAGAACTCCGTCCGCATGCATACTATGTCACACACTCATAGATACAAACATACATGTGCATAGACACACTGAATAAATACATGTAATATTAAAATCATTTAATATTTAATAAATAATTAAAAATAACAATCATTCGAGGTTTCCTCACTATTTTGTTTGGTGAATGTTCTAGGTGCATGGCAACCACTGTGTAATGTCACAAAAGACACCCCTGGCCATGGGATTAGCTATTGAACAATTCCATTCCTGATTTTGTTGTTGTTGTTAAATGAATATGCTAATGGCATTTGCAGAAGATAAGCACTAGAAAATATTATGAGAATGCCAAATGGGAAGTAAGTGGCGACTTCTCAAAGATACTGTTGTAAGGATATTAAAATGTGTAAATGCTGTAAATATTTATAGAATTTTCTATTGTCCAAAATAAATGTGCTATTATACTAGTTCCACTTCTAGAGTTTATTATTTTCCACGTAAATGCAAACTTTCTTAGGCGGGGGCACGTGTTAATTCTTTTCCACACAGTTCTTGGCATGGGAAATACAGCTTGGTGTTATGTACTGAGTAAATAAATATTGCATAGGCCAACAAAATGCCTACAAAGAACTTCATAAATAGATATTAGATTTAAATTGTTATAGATTTCTTTATTTACAAATCATTATAAATATTTATACCTTAAAGATTATTTTATTAATGACAAAATATCATGCCAATTTAAGATAAAAATCATATCAACAAACTAATTAAACTTTAAGATTACCTTTAGAAGGAACAGCTGGGGATTCTGAAAGTTACTGGAGATGATTTTTCTCTTTACCGTTGGCTTGGCTGGTAACGCCTGACATTAGAGGATGTAAATGTTGCTTCTAGTTTCGGATTAGCAGCAGTGAAAACTTACCAGACTTGAAAGGCACTGAATTCATATTTCTGAAGTCACAAAACTCCATAGTTGTGGACTTGACTTCCTTAAACACTGTAAATGTAAAAGTATGTTACTTCTAGGTCAAATCTCATCAGCATTATTTCATTAGAAATTATCAAGAAACAAATAAATCCCGTGTATTCCGAAGTATTTTCTGATTAGGTGAGCAGATTGCTTCAAAGTGTTTTAGATACTTTGCTGCCTAAATAGGCACTTTTATAATGAAATTAAAATTCAGACACTAAGGCTGAATGTCAAAGTATTTGACTGTTGATTAATTGATTTGATACTTCTCCCTAGCACCTAGTAACAGTGCATTTGTAGCTACAACATTTCCTACACTCTTTCCCTGTATCTAAAAATAGAACTAGATTTATTAGCTATACATTTCTACCTAATTATCTGTATACTGAAAAGTAGCATTGTCTTAGAACTGTATACTCTGGACCCTGCAAATTCAAACTATTTGGTGTGGTTTATATAAATATTACCTAGTATTACAAAAACAATTATTTCTGAGTTAAACTGCAATTTTGAAAACATTTCATGTTTTCTTCTCCTGTAATCATTTAACAATTGTATGTTGCTAGTGAAGTATTGATTAACTGGGAACCTGTAGAACGTGGTCTGGAATCACTTAAGTTCATGTGTTCTTAAGTTATTTACTCTAGACTGTGAATGCTAATTCGACAACAAAGGCAAAAATTACTTAACATTGAACCTTAGTGTAAACTGACAAACATCAATCATGATAATGTACAATTTGTCCTGTTAGCGTTTTCATATGTATAGAACTCAACACTGGCTATTGCTAATATTCTCCAGACTTCATTCTTTACAAAACACTTTGCTAAGTCCTGCAACATTTATTATTCTGAAACACATTTCATTTATTCATTTTTTATTTAGCAAAATAAACCAAGTTTCTGCTCAGTGCAAGGTACTCTGTTATGTGGTATTTTGAGAATGCTACCTTGAAGAAAACATTTCTCAGAGTAATTCTTCAGTAGTTTTTCATTTTTCTTACTCAATATTATAGTTATACAATATATGAATTGTCTAATTTACAGTATACAATACATATTATACATATAATAAATAATACATATACAATAATATACAACTTTTACACAATTATAATATCACATACAGTGTGAATTCTAAATTTTAAATTCTTACTGTGGGGTCCAATCTCAACTCTTTTTCTTTTCACGTTATTTTTGGAAATTCTAGTTCAACAAGAAAATTTTTCTTACACTGGTTTCTTGATCCTTGTCCCATCGGCATTCTGACAACCATTTTCTTTTTTCTTTTGTTTGAGGATTTTGTACATGTGTAAAATGTGTTTTGACTAGCCCTCCCTTGACTCCCTCCCCTCCCATCATTCTTCATCACCAACATGACTATTTTCCTTTCAACATCATATGCTCCCTTTTCTCTCAGCTCACAGAGTTCATTAAGTGATGCCAGTGTATATACGGGTATAGAGCCATCTTGAAGAGGATGGATGACACCTCAGAGGCCATGTCCTTCAAGACAACTGCCTCTTCCTTCTCCAGCAAGCACCAGTTAATAGATACTCCACGGGGGGGGGGGGGAGAGGGTAGAGCTTCATGATCACCTTCCTGTTCCGTGTTTGGAATTTGTCAGACATGAGCTTGCACAGATTTAGTACATGCTGTCGCAGTATCAGGGACTTCATATGTGCAAAACTACCTGTTATATTCTAAAAATACTGTTTCATTGTCATCATCCACTGCCTCGGGCTCTACCAATTGTTCTGTCCTCCTTTTTCACAGTGATCTCTGAGCCCTGGGAAAAGGAGGTATGATATAGATGTCCCATTGGTTGAGTTTTGTGAAGCTCTCTTTGAACACTGATTGTGGGTAAGTGTGTTAACTGACATCTTCTCTTAAAAGAAACTTTTTGGTGAGGCTTGAAATCTACATTAATCTGTGGGTAAAAAGACATGTCATTTGAAGTCATCTTAAAATATTAAGATGTTCATTTGGTAGAAAATAGATCATTTGGTTCTCCCTTTGGGCTCATGACCCATTTAGTCACAGATTTTTAGGCCTCATAATGGTGTTAAGTATGGTCAATTCTTTCAGAATCCTTTCAGAAAGTGGTTAGTTACTACCATAACATTCATCTACTATTTCACCAATGAGGATATCCTGCCAGACTTGTCCTTATTATAGCTCCTAAGGTTTACAGAGGGACAAAACTGATGATTATTTTTATCCTCCGGTAGAATGTATTACACCTGGCACTACAAAAGCTAGACCATAGAGAACAAAGCTTCTTGGTCAATAACAGCTTAATTTCTCCATGCTCTGTAATAAAAATGTCTAATGTCTTCAGCACTAGGGTCTTTCCATCAAGTTCTTGGGTGATATCAAGAATAACAACAATAGGCTATAATGTTTGAGAGTCTTTGGGACATTATTGGCCAAAAATCCAAAAGAAGTAACTCATTCTTTTTGATGTTGTCCTTTTTCAGGTCTATGCTTAGTTACCCAGTCTTGATTCATGGAAAAATATCTTTCTGTCATGCCTCAAACATAAAGGATATAAATAAAAAGCTGCAAAATATCATGTAGCCTTTCAACAATGGAAAGCTTAAGCAAAAGTCTGTGGAACCTTCTCTTTTTATGTTTCCATGGATTTATTTAATTTTACCAAGTTAGATGTTTCCATTTTCATGGAAAATTCAATAATATTTTACAAATTCTTCCAAAATTCACTCAGAGATTTAGCATATTGTCATGCAAAATACTGGCTGAATTTTGTATAGTGTATGTAGTGGAGATCTATATAACAAATTCTGAAACTATATATGGAAATGGGAATTAACTAAGTAAGTGAATCTGAAACAGTCACAACACAGTAGTTTAAGGACTCATATTGCCCAGTTCTAAGGCTTACTGCAAAATTTCCATTATCTTAATAATGTGTGCTACTGGAGAAACAGTGGGCATGGTAGTCTAACGTCAGAGAACAGAATAGAGACCAGAAATTGACTGACAAGTATGGCCAACCAATTTTTATTATTCAAAAATGTCTGTATTGGTGTATGCCTATTGTTCATCTGTTGAGTTTGTGAAGGCAATTTTCTTCAAATATATTATATACTTTAATCTTCTTATAAAAGAACTAGAAAACTTTCTTGAGCTCTTTAGCATATAATCACTATACACTTAAGTACTTAACATAGGAGCTCTTCTGCAGAAGAATAAATGTTTTAGATTTTATGGAAAAAGTATGCTTCTTCTTTTGGGTGTAATTCCCTGGGAAACATTATCACATGTTCAAGTAGAAACTTGAAAATAGCTATTGCTTCAACTTTTCTCATTTCAGGTAGAGGCATTTTCAGATCTAAGCCTTATTATCCTCAAAACACTATAATCAGTTCAAGGATGTGGTCATTATCCATGTTACATAAAGGAAGTTAAATAATTCAGATCTCCCAGAACAAATGAAAAGCTTACATTAATCCAACAATGATACATGCTTACCAAATTTGTAAAAGAAATTTACTTAGCTGTTACTTGTTTTCAAAAGTATAACAATATAAAAATAAAGTGTTATCCTAGATGCTCCTAATCTATCTACCAATTAACCAGTGGAAATTTAACATAAAGAGATACAACATTCCGTTCTTACTGGAAGACATATTTAAACGTCAATATAAACATGTATTTTAAAATTATTTAAGATCTAAGTTTGTTAGTAGAGCTCAAAATGTTTGTTAACACAAATAATAACACTTACTGGAACATTAAGTAGTTTGCATCCTACTGAGGAAGTAAACCACAGTTGAATTAGGTTTTGAAGACCTTGGAGCTCAGAGGACAACTGAAGTTGTGGATCTCAGCATCTCCTGCAGGGACTGTTAGGGTCCCTTAGTGGTGAATCACCTGCCTGGCAATTGTGAGGCATCAGCTTTGATCTCTATACAAACAGAAATGAGGCTTTCAGAGCAAGGCTGTAAGGATTTGATTTCTGCCTCCAGTGGTTCTGCTGTGACACTTACCAGCTGTGTAGTGTTGGGGATCCACCTGAAAGCCCATGTCACCCTCTGTAAGAGCAAAGGTCACCATGGTCCCTAAGTTGATGGCAGTGTATATGATTTGATGGGCCTTGGACAGCACTTGCAGATGGTAGTGGAGAAAAAAAAATGAGTGTTGGTATTATAATATTTTATTTTCATGACCTATGTTTATTTTTGAATTTATATTGAAATTATATTTTGATGTCCCAACATTTTTAGTGGAAAGACACAAAATGCTGATTACACAAATGAAAACTGAGTTTAAAGGAGTTTTACATTCTGTTCTCATCAAATTATCTTGTAAATTTTTGCTCAAACTTTAAGTCATGAATTCCTTCAAGGCTGATTAAAGGCCATTGATATTTTCTCTAACCTGGAAAAAATGTCCATATATATACATTTAAACCCATTTTGGGTCTTTGAAAGGCATCATGTTAATAATACAATTAATATAGGTTAGATATTAAGGGTTTTCATGTTGCATTCAACAGAGCAATTTCATATATTGACTAGAACTTCATTGTCTCTGTTTCTCATCTCTGTGTAAATACTTGTTTATGTCACTATCATATTCCAGAAGACTGTAAATGTCACATTTTTCTTACCTCACGGAGTATCTTAAAGGTATTATATTAATTGAGCAGTATGGGTAAGGACTTGATGCCAGCACAGCTCTGGCATACTAATTAAAACTTTAAATAATTCTGAAGGCAAAGGGCAAAACATCCTAACTGGAAAATTAGAAACATCAATTTGATGCACACTAAAAGCTGACTCCTGCAGTGTCTTTTCAGCGCAAGCAAGGTGTGATTTTTTTTTCTTCTCCAGCAAAATAAGACCTGCTGTGTGTAAAGCATTTTATCTATAACTTCATTTTGCGGTGGTGGTCACGGCAATGACTAAACCTTAATGTTATTAATATTTTATCTTCTAAAATTGAAGTTCTCATCTCATCACTTAAAAAGCTACCACTGACCTGGACTGAGACTACCAGGTTGATCTCAATCCTCAGGGGAGTCTTTGCCCTGGAGGAGATAGGAATGGGGGGTGGGCTGGGGGGAAAGGGATGGGGCCGGGAGGGGGAGAACAAGGGAATCCGTGGTTGATATGTAGAATTAAATTATATTGTAAAATAAAATAAAATAAGACCAAAAAAAGCTACCACTGAGTACAATTTAATAGTTTTGTGTTTCTTTATGTTAATGTTCCAAGTATTTTAAAGTAGACTTTTATTTATTTATTTATTTTGTGTGGCCATGTGTATACATGCACAAGTACCTATGGCGTTAGGGGTGTGTACTAGGGTGGGAGGGTAGCTTGTGGGTAGTCTGTTATCTCTTTCTACCATGTGGATTCATAGATCAAACTCAGCCTCCCAGGTGCCAAGCACCTTTATCTGCTAAGCCATATTGTTAGCCCATGTTACAGTTTCTGAGGCTGTATTTTTTTGTCTATGAGAAAATGGATATGTAGGAAGTAAATATATTTTCTTATATTTTTCTAATTCTGGAAATTTTCTTCTAACATTCCCTCCCATAATTATCCTAGTCTTCTTTTGAAACATCAAAAATTGATCAAAATCAGTCTCTACTGAAAGCAATAGTCTATGATGCTTTGAAAGTAAGCCTAGTTATTATCACCATGGCATATTATGTCAACTAAATTTTGTCCCACTTGGGGAAGCAAAATGCATAAAGTACTCGGTTCAATATTCATATAAGAACAGAATTACGTGGGGCAGGTAGAGCTTTGAAGACAGTGAAAATCATAGATTCTGGCCATCCTTCAATATTAGATGTTAAATGTAAAGTCCATTGAGGTTTAGAAAGCCTCTATTATACCAATTGGCTTCAATATGTTCCTTTCATATAATCAGTCCTTCTCCTTTTTCATGACCCTAGGAAGCCACTGGTCTGCTGTTATTATGGTTTTGCTTTTACAGGGATTTAATTTAGTGGAATCAAAGTATTTTATACCTATGGCATCTCAGTTTGTGTAGTCGTTTTGAGGTTCCACCCTATTTTTATATGAATTTATCATTTATTTATTCCTGTGGCTGAGTAACATCCTACCACACACATAGTAAGTTTGCTTGTTGCTGATCCTTCTGTTAGTTTCAAATTTTGACTTTCAGAGACAGATCTTTTATGTGAGTACCATGCTACCATATTTTTGTCACTCATTTTTTTTTGAGTCATTTTTACGATTGTAGTTGCTGGCCCTTATGTGAGAAGAACTTGATATATGTATTTTATTATATCAAGGGATAGAATGAAGGTGATCTGGAGAGGGAAAGACAATAGGACAGGAAGGTTTAGATACTGTAGGGGACACGAGGGCAGGGTAGAGGAGGGAGTATGGGCAGGGATAATTAATAACAAAGACGCCTTTAAAAGTCATATGGAGACCTACTACTGAAGACATTTCCTAAATATTTATACATAGCCATATGTAAAGTGAGTTCAAAGCTTAGCACTGTATAATGGCGACATTGTGTAGCCCAGATATCATAGACCATCAAGTAACTTCCCAGTGACATTTATGGGTTACCTTTTTTTGATCCATAGTTCAGTAGGGTCCTATGAACCTTTCCAAACATTTCAGGCTGTTGACATTGCCTTTGGTTATCCTCCAGAACTTGATGATAAGACCCTATTCTGAAGAGAATATATGCTTGAGTTGTAAAATACAGAGAAATTAAGTTGTTATGGACCTGGAAGCTTCATTATACTGGCTGGCCTTCACAGTGCTAGAAGGTTCTATTCATGTAGTTAGGGGATAAAAGAAATCAACAGTCTTACCCAGGTGTGTGCCCTGTGAGCCACAGTAAAGACTGACATAGCAAGATATGCCTACTGGTACAATGGTGTGGGTGCTCTAGGGATAAAGGGATAACTGGTCACTTTCTGGTTGGATTTAAAACCTATTTCACAGGACAAAAATCATGCCATGTACTATTACTAACTTGGTCCCAAATGCATGTCTGCCAAGGGCCTAGGGAAGAACTTAATATTATTATTCTGCCAGTTGGACATAGTACTAAGCTGCCCACTAATTTCTTATCATTATACCTAGAGAGTAGTGAATCACTGAACTCCCATCAGAGAAGCTTCTATTTTCAGTAGAAAGAAACTAATACAGAGACCTACAACTGGAACAAGGAATAAGAGATCACAGAGTGTTCAGATCTGAATAAGAGACTACAGAGTGTTCAGACCTGAATAAGAGACTACAGAGTGTTCAGACCTGAATAAGAGACCACAGAGTGTTTGGACCTTCATAGGACATATACATCATACCTCATCTCTGTAAGACTCAGAATCATCAAGGAAGAGGCAGCCAAGAGATTGTCAGAGCCAAGGGTAGTGAGTTTCTTCTGCAAAACATATCTGCCAGACACAACAGCTCCATAGAAACACACGAACTCACAGTGGCTGTGACTGCATGCGCAAGACCTAGAGAAGATCAAGTCAGCCAAAGTACCAGTATGGAGGAAAGAGGAACTCATGAATTCCCTCCCTGAGCTGAGGAGTTGTAGTCAATGGCTGGCTGCTAGGAAAGAGGGAGTCAGTTTTCTTCAGGAATGTGGCCCCTGAGAGGCTAACCATGGTCCATGTCGATTGTTCTACATACATGATCACCTAGGGATCACTATCCAGACTCAGGGGAATTATGAAAAGAAAGAGTGAGCACCCGACACTTGTGGAGAAAGATAATGGGGGAGGATAGAAGAGGAATTGGAAAGGTGGATTAGATCAAAAGGCATTACGTAAATGAATGAAATTCTCAAACAATATATAAATATAAATAAACAAACAGAAAGTAACAAATGCTAAATAATAAATGGATCAAACTTTAATAAAACTATTTGGAGCCAAGGTGGACACACATGTGCATGTATTTGAATTGTGTAGGAAAATAGACATTTAAACCTCACTTTCCATAGTAAGGAATTGGTATATGAAATACCTAAAACTACAGAGATAAAAATGACAGCATAAGCATATTCATAAATATTGTGATACTTAATAAAAGTGCTTAAACAGTTGAATGCCAGTGTCTACTGTAAGTGAAAAAAAAACAGGGAAACAACAAAGTTGACTTTTTTTTCTCTTTTCTGTTTATTTTTGAGATTATAATTTAGCAACATTTATCTCTTCTCTTTCCTCCCTCCCTAGCCTACCATATGAGGTTAACTTTTTAAAATCTTAATTTCCTATGTTATTTAACATTGCAAAACTATGTATTTATATCATCATCATAAAATTTATTTAACAGTGTATAGGAGGAGAACATTAACAACTTACCCCGATTATTGAAGCATTAGTTCAATTTATTAATTTAATTTTTATTTTTATGAGTTCTTTGAAAATTTTATACATTATAAAATTATAAAATGTAATTACATTGTAGGTATTTTTCTTCAGTTGATAAGTATAAATGTGTATGTATATATGCCCACATATATAAACACAGCTGGCTCAGTCCCCTTAGTTTTGCATGTATGTGTGTGATTTGAGGGCTGACCACTCAGTATTGGATAACAATTAGAAGGCTAATCCTTGTGAACACTATTTCTCCTGCTTGAAGCATTCCTTACTGGCCTGCAGGTCTTTCAATGTGTTTGATATTATCCATCTCCTTCCCCCAACTCCTTCCAGATCCACCTTCACCATTTCTGTGTGGGCATCCACTGGAGTGCTCCACTTACCAGGAGCCACAGTTTTTAAAGAAAAATGACTCTCCCTTTCCTAGCAGATGTCAACTAACAATAGCTCTTTGGCTAAGGCTGGGCCTCCATGCTCATGCCCCCTCTCCATGCCAGAGTTTGGTCAGGTTGAGCTTGTTCAAGCTGTCACAAACTCTGTGAGTTCATTCGCCAAGCAGCCCTGCTGTGTCTAGCAGACACCATTTCCTTGTATTCATCTATATCCTCCATCTCTCAGCGTCTTTCTTCTCCCTCTTCTGCAGTGATTCCTGAGCCTTGGGAGGATGGAGTGTGATAGAGATGTTCTATTTAGCACCTCACAGTCCTTCATGCTCTGTGGTGTGGGTCATTGCTAATCACTGCTGCCAAAAGAAGCGTCTCTGATAAGGGTTGATGTTCGCACAGGTTGAGAAATGCATTTACTCTGTAAGTCTAATTATTAGGAGTCATTTTAATACTATGCCCTTTTAGTTGGATAACAGTAATGATTAAATTTACTTTAGTAAGTGATAAGAGTAATAGATTTATTACTCAAAATCAACATCTCTCTGTTTCCTCTATAGCCTATAAATACCATGAAACACAAAGAACCGTGTCGAAAATGAAATCTCCCTTAAGTCTGAAACAGAATGAGAAACAAAGATGAAGAAATATTGAAGAAGGAATTTGTTATAGAATTAGTGGGAATGTGCTTCAAAAGCTAAACAACTTTCCTGTTTCTTATTTGATAGCTTAAGCTGGCAGAAAGAAAACACCTTTGTGAATTGCCTACTATGTGCCAAGCACTGTGGAGAAGTTTTATTAAATTTTCTCCTCCTTCCTCACATTAACATCATGAGACAAATTTCTTTATTTTACCCTAACTTTAGAAAAAGAAAACAATATGAGACTGTAAATAATTTATTCAGGCATGTACTTTTCAGCTTTACTCTTATGAAATGTTGATTCCTAGACAAGCAAATCAATTTTTTTGCTAAATATGATGTACTCTCACACAAGGCAATATTATTACATTGAGTACAGATGCTTGAAGAAAGATACGTTCTTCTAAATGTTTGAATCAACATGTCATTTCTATTTAACCAGAAGTCTGTTTGATGTATCTGTGATACTTGATTTAAATCTTACATTAGTTTTAATAATAAATCAATATTTAATAGATGGATTACCATAGCAGTTTAAATAGATCTATAGGCAGGTTTGCCCTTCTACTTTTATGATGACAGCATTTATTGCTACAGTTCTGGAAAGATTTCCCATTTTGTGTCACAGTTAAAACTTGACATGAGGATTTTCAGAGCCTTTAAATGAACCATACTTGTTCATCCATCTTGGCCATCATTCAATGATGTAAGTAAGGACGCTGCTGCCACAGTGAAGCTGGAAAGTGATGAAGGGATCAGCAGTCCTTCAGGCAAGAGCTCCTGTTGGTCTCCTCATTGTCATAAGAAACTCTCTTGCTGGTGTAGAATGGGTAAAATAAACACAGTGCTGTACTGGTCACGAGCATATCCACCCTTTCGGTAGAAAATCCAGAGAAGAGAATGGCAGGCTGCAGTGTCTAATTTACCTTAAGGTTCCTTGCCTTCATCTCTGACGATGCAAGCCAGGACAAAATTCATGCATCCATGTGTGTGCTTTAATTAATAGCTCGATATTTTCAATTTGACAGAAAAATTCATGTGCTTTGGTAATAACTGATGGCAGATACATAGTATTAACAGTGGTGATATATATATATATATATATTTAAAGCTTCCATGAGAAAATGAAGTAAAGATATTTTCTCTGTCCAGTAACAAGTACTTAATTTTCTAAACATTTGCTGCTTCATAACAGGATTTGTGAGTAGGTTTAAATATAATAGATATAGATGTATTTTTTCTTCTCATGCTGTTTTAGCTCTAATATTCACTGAGTGTGTATGTGTGTATTTGTCTGTGTTCTTACACATATTCAGGAATGACTCATGTGCATGTGTATGGAGAAGGAAAATTTTGCCCTGTATACACTGATACACATATAGACACCAATCAGCTGGATGGTCTCCCACCATCCTCTTTGCATAATTCTTAGTCTGGACTCTTTTAACTCAAAGCACAGTGGAGACAGCCAAGGGCCCAGCCAAGCCTTAGTGCCTTTGTTTAGCTTCACAGGCCAGATTAGTGCTCTGCAGACAGTGGGATTTCAGATTCATCATTTTGTTGAGGGCATCTAACAGCAGCTGCTATTAGATGATGTAATTTGGAATTTGATTTGCTTCCTAGGTTAAGAGACACAGATCTTATTTGCAGTGTAAAGTACAGAGCATACACACACACACACACACACACACACACACACACACACAAAAAAAAAAAAAAAGCCTTCTGCTTTGTGTTCTCACCCAAGGGCATGTTACAAAGCTACAAATCAAGGTTACAGTAACAGTCGTCAAACTGCGCAACACTGCAGCCACAGACTGCATTTCTCACGCCCTTCTTCCGCATATTAGGTTAGAGCAAGCAGTAACCGTGATAGCAGGGGTACTGGTAGCTTTGCATCGTGTTGGGAGAAATAGAATTCCTTGGTATTACAGCTGCACTTTTGATTTGTCATTTATTTGGAATAAATAGAGGGTGGTATGCCAGTTGCCATGGAAACCAGCTCTACTTTGGAGCAGCGTAAGACCTTTAAGCACGTTTGAAATTGCTTCCTTCTCATTATGTTTCTGTGATAGAGAACGTGTAGTGTGCAATTAAATCGAAATGAAGGTTTAATTAAAAAAATTAAATTACATTTTGTAGATTGTCCTCCATGCACAATGAACTTAAGAGAAAACATTGATACAGACAAGGCTGATTGGATGAATATTTTGAAAAGAAAAGAAGAATCAAGATCTGATCTTATAATTCTCTCTCTCTCTCTCTCTCTCTCTCTCTCTCTCTCTCTCTCTCTCTGTGTGTGTGTGTGTGTGTGTGTGTGTAAGGAAGAGAAAGAGTGGAGAAGGAGAAGAGGGGGAGGGAGAAAGACATTTTATATTTATAGCTACATAGAGAGATAAAGAGAGAAATAATGATCTCTCTCATCTGTTTATTACAAATATACTGATTCCACATTCTGCATGAGTATAAAAAATATGGATTCATTTGTAGATTATAAATTGATATCAATAGAGTTAGGAATTATGTTGAGATGGCAAGATACATTTTGTAAAGAAATTTAGAGATTATATTTAAGATAAATTAGTGAAAATACAAGACTGGCTAATGGACAGGAATCAGAAACAGGTGTTAAGAATAACCATACATGCATATCAGGTAGCTAAATTATGGATATTTTACATGAAAGAAAAAAATCAGAGTGTATTTTAAAAATAGGCAAATGTAGTTCATTAAAAATAAAATGTTATTCCTTGGCTCTGAAATACAAAAGCAACTTGATCCAATATTAGTTTACATGCAGACCATATGTTAGCTCAGAAACATAGTTACAGGTAAGTATTTAACGGATTGTGAACGGAACCTTAGGGAGAGCCATACACACAACCTCTGCTTTCTCCTACTCTAAGGTTTCAAGAGCTTCCACATACACTGTTTCGAACGCTCCTTCCAGTTCTGAGACAGGAAGTGCAGAGAAGCTACTGTTTCCATGCTACGCATGAGTGACTTGAGTAATGCCACCTGGACTACCGAAGAAGAACCAACACCTCCTGGCTTCTAATTATGTGGATTTCCCATTTGTAGACTAAATTGGGGTAACATGCCCTGTTTATTTGCATAATGTAGAGATAGCATGAAGTGTTAAGAAAATTATGTTATTGGATTTTCAGATTTACAGAAAGTATGCCAAGTACACTTTAAAATTAAAATTCTTTATTTCTGAAAATCCCAGTGTGTGTGTGTGTGTGTGTGTGTGTGTGTGTGTGTGTGTAGGTTTAAAAATAGTTTTCCGGTTCATGCACATGGTTTCTGCGTGCTTGCCATGATTTGATTTATATATGAATTGAAGCATCCCTGCTGCTCTGGTATATAGGAGTACTATTTTTGTGAGTGTGATGTGTCCACTTAACTAGGTGCTATTTATGGTTAACAGTTCTCTGCTTAATCAATCCCTGACTACAGAGGAGCCCTTGTGGCAATGGAGCTCCGTGCTATAAAAAGATTGCTCGGAGAACGGGAAAACAATTTCTCTGTTATAGCAGGATCCTCATTGGTGGTGAGCAGCTGCTAGCCCAGCAGTGGTGGGACTTTCATATGGCTGCTATGAATGTGTTCACAGCATACTGAGGCTGACTCAATTCTGCTTAAGTGCGGTGCCGCCATATCCCCTTCTGCTGCAGTGTGCTGCCTTCATCCTAGTGGATAGAGATACTTCCCTAGGCAGGATGCTTTATGTTTCTGTCAAATAAAAATGATGTTGTTCAATGCATAATCAATGCCTTAACTGCATCCCTTACAGAAATTTGCACATCATAAATAATACCCAAGCATTCCTCTTGGCTGTCAACTCTAAAGGGCCTCCTTTATCAAAAATAACTGGCTATACATGTGCTTTTCAAAAGGATCAGCTAAGTAATCTATTGTTAGACTGTATCAATGTGTACTGGCTAAACAAAGGAATGTCAGGATTTGATAATACCTCCGTCCTTGGCTGGGATGAGAGTCATGCCAAATGTCAACACAGGAGCACAAAGAGGCCTAGATTTGTTGGCGATTTTTTTTTTTAAACTGCACCCAAGTACTACCCACTTGGAGCTTTCCAAACTGGCTTGCCTGTGCTTCTGAATCCTTACAACTACCTTGGAATGGCAGATGACTTGTTTTATGTTAAATTTCAAAATGGGAAAAATGATCTAAAATTTTAAAAAGCAGGAGTTATGAGATTAGGGCAGAGACAAGAAGGAAGCTTTGGCAATGCTACTCTATGGTCTTGTGTAGTTGGCAGCATAGGTGGGCCATTCAGGTAGACCACTGAGATACAATAACACAGTTTGTGCACTTGACTGAATTAGGTTAAGATGCCACTGAATATTTAACTACACTTGTATTATGTAAAACAAAATATGGCCTGTATTTCTTATAAGTATCACATGCTGAACTCATTTTAACATATGTTAGAGGTTCAACATTGAACCTAACATTAGAGGTCTCTGACCTGGAATACATACTTTTTATTAAATATGGTGCGTAAGTGTCCAGTAAAACATAAAAATATGTTGACTGAAAAGATATAGCCACTAAAGTTAAGAATCGTGTTGGTTAGTTGTTGTTTTTTTTTTTTTTTTTCCAACTTGACATAACCTAGAATCATCTGGGAAGAGGAGACCCAAGTTGTAGAATTTCCTTGATGAGATTGGCTTGTGGCCATCTCTGTGATAGAAAGTCTTGACTGATGATCTATGTGGGAAGGCCCAACCCAGGGCAGGTGGCACCATCCCTTCAGTAAGCAGTTCTAGACTACCTAAAAATTCAGGCTGAGCATGAGCCAGGGAGCTCACCGGTAAACAGGGTTCCTCCACGGATTCCTTTCCAGTTTCTGCTTGAGTTGCTTCCCTGACTTCAGAGTTGGACTTTCTTGTCAGACTTTCTTTGGACCTCCAGTCTCCAAATAATGGCATAGAGGCTTATTATTGATTAGGAATGCTTGGCCTTAGCTTAGGCTTATTCCTAGCTAGCTTTTATAACTTAAATTAATCAGTTTCTATTAATCTACATTTGGTCGTTTGTTTCTTTACCTCCCCTCCATTCTGTATGTCCAACTCCCTACAAGCCTTGCTGGCAACTCCACTTCTCTTCATCCCAGAGTTCCTATCTCTGTCCAGAAGTCCCGCCTATTCGCTCCTGCCTAGCTATTGGCCATTTAGCTCTTTTTGTTTGTTTTGTTGTTGTTTGTTTTGTTTTTGAAACAATGTTTCTCTGTGTAGCTTTAGAAGCTGTCCTGGAACTCGCTCTGTAGACCAGGCTGGCCTCAAATTCACAGAGATCCTCTTGCCTCTGCCTCCTGAGTGCCAGGATTAAAGGTGTGTGCTACCACCGCCCACCTCCATGTAGTTCTTAATTAAACCAATCAGGTGCTTTAGGCTGGCAAGGTAAAACAGCAACACATTTTCACACAGGCTAAACAAATATCCCGCAACATTTTAAGGAGGGACTGGGACCTGGAAGTGTAATCGGAAACAAACCCTATCCTCTTGCAGGTGGCTTTTGCTCATCATGCTTCTCACAGTCACAGAATGGAGTAGACCAAGAACTGACATTGGTTAAAGATAAAGGGCTGGAATTAGAGAGGAGAGAGACATAAAAGGGAATGGATTTCTTTATTTAAACAATTTGAATAAGTTTAAGTAATTGTAATTTTTAAATATATTTTAATAGCTTGCTTGATCAATGTGTGAGAGAAAAACATTAATTCATACCAGTTTTTTAATGTATATTTATATGGTACAGTATGGATACTTCAAAATATCACACAAATATGATGATTTTTACCAAGATAAGTAGCTTTTCATCTACTAAGCCTTATTTTTTTTCTGTTAAAAACATTGCAATTCTTCATTTGTAATTATTTTAAATAGATATATCATAGGCTATTAATAGTATAGTCATTCTGTTAGGCTCTAGAATACTAGGTCTCACTCCTCCGATCTGAATATACACGACAGCCCATTATCTAACCTGTCTGTGCACCCCATTGTACCCTGTCTGTATCTGGCCCCTGGGTAACTTGTCTATGACTCCCCCACTGTACCCTGGCTGTGCCCCCACTTCTGTGTACCCCGTCTGTGCTCCCTGTGTACCCTGTCTGTTTCTACCCCTGTGGACCTTGTGTGTGTCTCCCATGGAACCTGTCTGTGCCTGTGTATCCTGTAGTGGGTAGCCATTCCAGCTTTGGTCTGGAAGTTCCAACCTCCATTGAAGCTTCGGTAACTATCACGCCTACAAGGCGGGGCCAAGGGAGGGCCCTGAAGACCTAAGATCAGGATGTGCCATGCTTTCTTCCTGCTTGGACCCTGGATGCTAGAGGTAGACCGAGGAGAGTTCTTCAGAGGACACCGCCGGACTGCGTTGCGTCTTTCCCAGAACCCGCCACCTACCTATCCCTTCATTTGTAAGTTATGCCGTTAGATAAATCTCCCTTTTAACTACGTGGAGTGGCCTTAATAATTTCACCAATAGTATCCTGTCTGAGACCCCATGTAACCTGTCTGTGACTGCTGGGCATCTTGTCTGTGTCCCCATGTAACCTGTCTGTGCCCATCCATGGAACATGTCTGTTTCCCCTTGTATAACCCATCTTTGCCCCATCCCATGTAACGTCTCTGTGCTCCCCATGTAACTGGTGTGGCCCCTGTGTGTGGTGGTATTGTGTTCCCCAAAATATTGTGCACCCTAATAAACTTATCTGGGGTCAGAGACAGAACAGCCACTAGATACAAAGGCTAGAAAATGGTGGCACTCACACCTTTAATCCTAGCATTCCAGAGGTAGAAATCCCTCTGGATCTCTGTGAGTTCAAGGCCACACTGGAAACAGCCAGGCATGTTGACACATGCCTTTAATCCCAAGAAATGAGCCTTTAATCCCTGGGAGTGATGGCAAAAACAGAAAGATATATAAGACATGAAGATGAGAAACTAGAAGCATTTGGCTGGTTAAGCTTTTAGGCTTTGAGCAGCAGTTCAGCTGAGATCCATTCAGATGAGGACTGAGAGGCTTCCAGTCTGAGGAAACAGGATCAGCTGAGAAATTGGCCAGGTGAGGTAGCTGTGGCTTGTTCTGTCTCTCTGATCTTCCAGCATTCACCCCAATACCTGGCTTCAGGCTTGATTTTATTAATAAGAACTTTTAAGATTCATGCTACACCCATGTATCATGTTTTTGTCCCCCATGTAAAGCCTGTCCCCCCTCATGTGACCTGTGCCCATGCCTACCCTGTAACCTGCCTGTGTTCCCCTGAACCGTGTTCTTTCTAGACTTTCCAGACTACTTCACTTTCCGTGAAAGAACATTCAAAGACATCGATTTGATGTTAATTTTTAATATTTAAAATGTATCAGTTTTTCCTATCTTTAATCCTCTTCATCTTCCTCATTGTTAAAAGAAAAGATCCTGACAAAGATCATTATAACATATTATCAGATAAGGTAAACAACCCTTAAAACAGAACCCAGAACTATTTAAGAGACTGACCTATCTGATTTTATGCCTGGGTGATTCACCAACACTTTTAATTTACAAAAGGTTGTATGATAAAACCAAAGTACTCAGTATCACATGGCAATACATTAGACAAGGTAGTTATTCAAATGAAGTATATATTGCTTCATTTTTAAAATTATTTATTTTGTTTGAGATTATATAATTAGATCTTTTCTGCTCTAGGTTTCCTTCCTCCAAACCCTCCTATATATCCCTCTTTTCTCTTTTACTCAAATTCAGGGCCTCTATTTTTCATTAATTGTTGTTATATACATATACATATATGTATGTATATATATGTATGTATATGTGTATATATGTATGTATATATATGTATATCTATATTACACCCATGAATGCACATACATTTCTAAATACATAAGAACAAACTGCTCAGTCTCCATAATATTACTTGTATGTATGTTTTTTTTCTTATTTATTTATTTATTTATTTTTAACTAACAATATAGTTTTTCATATGATATATTCTGATTATGGTTTTACATCCCCCAGATCCTTCCAATTCCTCCCTTCCTTCCCTCCCCTCTGGACCCACACCCTTTCTGTCTCTCCTTAGAAAACAAACAGGCATCTAAGGAATAATGATAAAATAAAATAAGATGAAACAAAACAAAAGCAAGCAAATCAGAATAGGACAAAACAAACTAACAGAAGAAAAAGAACAACAAAAAAAGCATAAGAAACATATCAATGCATAGCCACACATTTTCAAAAGCACAGGAATCTAGTAAAAAACACAAGACCAGAAGCCATAATATAATACATATGCAAAAATTCTTTATGGTAAAACAACAACAACAAAACAAAATTCCAAAACTAAAATATGCCCTGACATGAGACAAGGAACCTCCAAGGATGCCCCTAGATTTGTTTTGTGTTGGCTATCTACAGCTGAGCATGGGGACTAACCTTCAGTGTGGTTGGTTTCCCAAGTGATAGTCTCTTGGAGAAGAAAGGTTTTCCATTTGCAAGTGGTCATCAAGTGGAGCTAGCTTCTGAGATAGAGATGCAGATGTGTGTTCATTCTCTCAGCTTAGGATCCTATCTAACCTAAATCCAAGCACTTCCTGTACATGTTCTCTATAAGTTCCTATGTGTTCCAGTCTGGTTGTGTCTAGGCCTTGTTTCCTTTTTGTCCTCCATCCCCCTGACCCCCCGCTCTTAAACTCTTTTAGCCTCCTCTTCACCGGGGTTCTCTGAAATGTGAAGGAAGGATTTGATGGAGACATCCCATTTAGGGATGAGTGTTCCAAGATCTCTCACTCTCTGCACATGGTCTGGCTTTGGGTCTCTGTTTTTGTTTCCATCTGCTGCAGTGGGAAACTTCTCTGGTGATGGCTGAGCAAGATTTTGATCCATGAGTATATCATTAGGAGTCATTTTATTGTTATGTTCTTTTAGTAGAACAGCAGTATTTGGTTTTCTCGTAGATCTCTGGCCTATCTAATATCAGGATGGGGAAGTGAACTTTAAACCAAATCAGACCTTGGTTGGTTACTTCCACAAGCTCTGTGCCACTATTACACTAGTATATCTTGCAGGAAGGTAACCATTGTAGATAGAGGGGTTTGTAATTGGGTTGGTGTCTATCCTTCTTCTTTAGTTGCATGCAGAACATATTGGAATACCATGAATACTATTCAGTAAGGGTGCAGACTCTAGGCAGGCACCAGCTTGTCCTTTACATGCTCAGTGGGTTCTCTAGGTGTTTTGTTCAGTAATAGGGTCTTACTGTGAATTTATGGAGAGCAAACAATAGCCTTAGCAATAGCCTGGGTTCTTTCGGGGTTCGCTTGGGACCACTTTGACCAAAATCTTGATGAGAAGTAACCCGTTCCCAGGACTGAAAACTTCACTTGGTAAGGAAAGATGCTCAGTGGGGCTCTGTGGCTCTGTTTCCCTTATTATTTCAAAAAATCAATGCCAATATTCAGTAAAGCATGTATTACTATATAAGGTAATATGAGATTTTAATATATTATGATGTCAAAATACTTTTGAAATTATTACCTAATTTAACTCCACGTGTAGACATCCATTGATCTGTTAAATGATTTGATGGCCCTAACTCCATTAAGCACAAGTTATTTTTCCAAAACTATCATTGAGGTTATATGCTTACCCAGTCAACTTATTTTGAGGTCCAGAATACAATATGATCTGTCCAACAGTATAACATAATTATAAATACCAGTAATAAATGACAAAACCTACTGAAGTATTTTAAATGTCATCCATCTATAGTAGACTAAAACTGTAAGTGAGCAAATGCAGAAATGAAGAATTCAATTAAAGAAGAAAGGGTGATTAAATAATTACAGAATTACTTTATGAAAACATATACAAAGCAATATATCATATCTTAAGAATAACTGAATGTCAGTTAATTTCTTTTTAATTTGGGAGCTTTTTGGTGACATGTGAAAACTGGGTTTAATTTATTTTAATTGTGAGAAGTGTATCATCAAACATAGAGTTGTTAAGAGTGCCCTGAGCCAATGTGACCAGTGCCTGGAGTTAAGATTGCTTTAAGGTAACATGGCAATCTATGGCCATCGTTTGCACAGATGACAAAATTTTATGCAAGTAGATACAGTTTTAGAATGCAAATACAGAAATGAGTTACTCAGTTTTAGTTAATTTCTTTTCAGTGATTTTTTTTGCTTTCATATTTCATAGAACATCAATTTTATGTATTGAAAGTCTTATTTTTCTTTTGTCTTCCTCAAATACTCTATAGTTAGTTTTTTAAAATGACCAATGGAAGAACACAGATGGGCTGTAAGAGTGTGCTTTACTATTTGGCATGGCTTGTACTTACATTGCTCATTATTGCTTTGTCCTTTTATGTAGAGCAAGAAGGAAATACATGGGAGCCCAAATTTGACTGAATAACTGAATGATTGCCCATAAGTTGACTTGTGATTTTCATCCACATAAGTTTTACAAGCTATACAATCACTGCTTAAAACACAAGTGAGTTCCAGGAAAAAGGCGCAAAGCTACACAGAGAAACCCTGTCTCGAAAAACAAACAAACAAACAAAAAAAATCAACCCCCCCGTTTCTCAACAGTTTATCCTAAGGACTAAGTGTGCATGGTAACCACCATTGCATCACCATATAATTACATGGGTCCAATTTGTGTGACACCTGTTTTCTTTCTCTATAAGTCTCATATAATAAACAACAACCAAATCTGGTTATGGTGGTGTGCATCTTTACTCCCAGTACTTGGGAGGCAGAGGCAAGTAGATCTCTGTGAGTTCAAAGACAGCTTGGTCTACATAGTGAGTTCCAGGCCATCCAGAGTTACACAGTGAGACTCTGTCTCAAAAAACAAACAAAAACAATAAAACTAAGTAAAAACCATTAAAACAATAATCTAAATATACTGTTTTATCTTTTTTGTAAGCCTAATCAGTTTGCATACTTTAAATATAGTTAATCTTTACAAAATTCCATGAAGTCCACTCATTGTTGGCAATTTAAAAGGACATTGAGTCAATCTGGCAAGATTTTATATGTCCAGATATAAAGCTTCCATTCCAACCAAGGCAAACAAGTTTTAGTGATTCTTATGCATGCTGCAAAAATGAGATCTAATTTTCTAAGATAATTGTAGTGATGGTTTTCCAATAAATTTTAAGTCATTATGAACATAATGTACAACTTGTAGCTTGTCCTGACTAATGTCACCCAACCAGTTTGAAAGAAGAGACAGTAATAGTAGGTTTGGGATTATTCCTCTCTTCTACTGGACATGCAAAGTAAAACATGTCTTCTTGTGCTTAGTTTAGTTCAGATATTATTTTCCTACTGTGTTTGTTCATAAGTTAATTGTCAACGACTTTTTTGAAATCTCTGGCTAAATGGAGTCTCTCTTCCATGGAAACCAATCCCAGGTTCTTCTAACACAAACTTTGGTGTTGCCATTGGTTTCTTTCTGCCAGGAGCTGGAGTGAACAGTTTATATGGTTGGTCTATACATGCTAACTCAGTGTCTTTTCTATTTAATCTCACTGAAGCTGCATGTGTGTCCTCCTGATGAGGCATACAGCTCTCTCCAGAGTGAGTAATTTGAGAAATATAAAATTCTCTATGCTTCTCCACATACCATGGAATGAAATAAATTATCATTACTATAGTCACTTGTATAGGTTTGCCGTTGATTTTAATAATATATGCATGTTCTATTAGTTGCTTTGTATAGCATTCACAGTTCAGTGCTGTAGAAGAGTGCACACACGTGTCAATGAATACCTGGAGACTGAGATATATTGCAGGCAATTTTGGAGGAAAATATAATTCATACACTGGGTCCTAATAACATAATTCCTTCCACACACAAAATTCACTTATAGTCTTCCAAGTTACTCAAAGTACCATCTTGCTACATCAGTGATTCTAAGTCTATGATCTCATCATCTACAGAAAACCTAGAATGAGTGCTTCTCAGTTGTTGTCCTTGTGTCTAACAACTTGTAAGCATTCAGGGATACACAATACCCAATGGCTGGACAAGAATAACTACTATTTCAATATTGAAAAAAATCAGTGATATGGAGGAGTCATTGTTTTACATCAGTTCTTGGATGCAGCTGGGCATCTGAAGGGAACGTTCACTAAGACTTATGTTCTCTAGCAACAATTCATCTTAGCTCCTAATTTTACTCATCAGTCTCTTAGTTCCATTTTCTTGACTATTTAATGTTCTTACTTTTCTATAAGTAACTGGTTAGCGTTTTGAAGTGTCTATTTTTTTAAGCTTGCTTGCTATTTGAAGATTTTGGTTTTAAGGTGTATTATTTTGTTATGTTTCTGTTTTTAAATACTAAAAAGATGTCACCATCCCATTTGATTTTCCTAAAACACTTTAGGTTTTCTATGAATATTTTCAAATATTAGATACAATTTGGCACTCACAAATTTCTCAAGGGAAAGTCTTTATTTATCTTAAATTTTTATTTAGCTGTCAAGGGACAATTTCTTTGGTATTCTTAAGAGAGAACAGCTAGGTGGCACACACTTGAAATCTTAGGATTTTTATCCTAAGGGATTTTCTCTGAGTCAGTCTTTGACTGACAAATAATATGTGCTCTGTAGAAACTATCTCTCAGCATATAAATCATTTATATACAAAGAAATATTACCTAAGAAGTATCATGTTAACTGGCAAATGTAAACTTTGTAAACAGAGTGATAGGGAGTATCTTACCCCTATACACCGTGTGTGTGTGTGTGTGTGTGTGTGTGTGTGTGTGTGTGTGTAAAATCATGTTAATGGGAAGAATATAGTAAATTTACACTAGAGCACTCAACACAATACTTATCAGGAGTAAAATATATTTATTTTAACATAATTATAGTTTAGTTACCTAGGTGCTAAAGTCATTAACTTTGTTCATAAAATAGCATAGAGTTGACAAAGTAAAGATGTAATCATTCTTTGAACCTTTACCGACATCACTGGATTAGATATCTCCATGATTCTCAAATGACACTGACGATAATTATCCACAGAGAATTTGTTTTCATGTTTCATTTTGAGGCAAATAAGGATGGTGAAATGAATTATTTTATCTAAGAGTATTTCCATGTACTACAAACAATCTCATCCCCTATAATTACTATGAAAACCGCAAAAATTGCAATGAATGAATAAGCCAGCATGATGGAAGGAGCATGGGATCTGGTTTTAATAATGTCATTTCAAATTCATTGTAAATTACTGGAAATGTTTCATTTAGAACTGTGTTATGGAATGATTAGTGTGATTTGCATAAATTTCACGAAAAATAAGCTTGAAATATTTTAGAAAATGAGAGCACAAAAGCACTGTTGGAAAAAATTTCAGAATTAAGGAGTTAATGTTATACAATATTGTAGAAAAGATATTTGAAATTATTTATTCCATTTATTTATTCATCCTGTCACTAAATCACCCATTCATTCAATAAATACTTTAAGCAAATTCTCTGCCAGATTTCAGAATGCAAATCCTTACATAATTGCCAAGACTGAAATTACCTCCTTTGAAAGAGGTAATCAGTAAACAACATCATCCATGTAGTTAATTCTGAAAGCCAACAACATTGGCTAGTCCAATGATAAAGAATGAATAATTTGCTTTATAGTTGAAATTTCAGTATCTTAATATACCTATGGACTTCCTAAATGCTGCAAGTAAAACCAAAGAGTTACAGGATTACTGACCTCTGCTCACTTCTATTAGCAGCAATTTTTTGATCTAGAAAATAATTGTTCTATTTTCTCAAACAGGACCAATGACCAACTTTACTAAGCTTAAATTGAATCAATCTTTAAAAAATATTCAAACTCCAGAACACTCAAGTATACAATGGCACAACTTCCTCGACCTCTCTTCAAATTGCAGAATTGATAATAGTCATAATCAATGAGTTAACAAAATTTACACCATGGTTTCTAAGTCTTGTCCATTGAGCAAAGGTAAGCTGAAGGGTTAGTTAGGCAACTCAAGCCGTAACAAATACACGATGAGAAAGAACAACTTATATAACTGCCACAGTTTCAGTTTCCTTAAAATGTGTTAATAGCCACAATGACAGTGACTATTATAGCATTCTTTATCAAATATGTAAATGGAAGAGCTAAAACAGATGGATAAATATAGAAATAATAATGAGGGGGAAATCTCATATAATTATATTAAAAAGAAAAATACATCTTCATTAACAGGTCATAATTTCTGAAAAGTAGAAGCTACAAAAAACTCTAGAACACTAAAGTATAAAATGGCACAACTTCCTCAGTCCCTGTGCATATTACAGAGTTGATAAATTCATAACCAGTGAATTAACAAAATCCACACCAGTGTTTCTAAGCCTAGTCCATCAAGCTGAGGTAACAGACAAGCAAAACAGATGTAAGAGAAGGTTCATAAAACACTGTGAAGTATAATTCATAGCTAGCATCACCATCTTCCAAGAGAAGATATTTGTAGGGCTAACAGTTTTCAAGGTTGTTGTACTGATTTTCAGAAACAATTAATACTCTGAATACACTTGAATATGAAGAAATGGTATAACACTTCATAAGGTTTACCAGTTCACTAACTCTACAATCTCTTTGGTGTAACTACCTCCACATAGTTTCATAATGAGAATATATCTCTTAAAACGAGTCATAGTCTTCAAACCAAAAGGTGTGGAGTGGTAGGCTATCAATTAAACAGGAGGAATGTCAAGGATATTTTATGTGTGACTTTTGGGAGGAAAATATATACAAATGATGTTTGTATTAAAAATTAGCAGCATGATGACTGTATAATTTTATCACCCCTGAAGAAAGCTCAAGAGAAAACAGAAAATTACTTATAGAAAATTACTTTATATAATTAAGTTTTATTATATAAAAATATAGTTTTAAAAGAGCTAACATAGAAACCTGTAGTCCCAATTTTTATTCATATTAGAAACAATTTGAATATTTTAGTTGTCTTTTCCTTTATATATAATTTTATTTAAAAATATTACATGTATATTAAAGTCTACAGACTAATAATGTATATCACTTATGTCCTATGACAGTAGATAAATGTTTTAATATAATTAAACTATTTTTTTCTCTTAATATATTTTATATAATTTAATATTAATATAGTAATATTTCAGTTATTATGACAAGGTAAAGTTAGTTTAATTTTCTGTTCTTTATCCTCTAGAGAACTTCAGTTGTGAAAGTTTTCAATTTTCTAAAGTTTCCAACTTTAGAAAAGATTCTTCTCTTCTATCACCCCTCTGAACCTCTCAATAAAAATTTCCAATAACTTCTCTGACAGTGCATCTGATCCTTTTTATTGCTACCAATATCTCCCCATGTGTCCTAATCTTCTTTCCTTGATCAGATGCTAGCCCTGGCTGTTTTTAATACTGCTGCAAGGCTGCAATGCAGGCCACTGCACTCTTCATTTCTGAATCTGTCCATTATTTATTCTTCACTTGAAGAAAGGCAGCTTCTGCTGACTTATTTTAAAATGGTCCTCAGATTTAATACTACAATAAATGTGCAAAAATCATCGGGAAATTTTCCAACAATTTTATTTATTCTTGAGAATTCTATCATGTCTATAGTAAAACACAATCATATCCACCCCCATCTGTGCCTCCAAATCCCCCAATACAGTAGCTCCTGATTTCATGTCTTCTGTTGTTCTTATGTTGCCATTGTCAATAATTCTCTAAATCCAACTGGTGCTCACATGTATGAGGGTGTGGGACCATTCACTAGATCATGAAAAAAAAAATCTACCAGTGGCCACACATTTAAAAAGATGAATACTTCTCCCTCCTCCAGCAGCCATGAGCTGCCAATAGTTCTTCACTAAGGGTTGGGCCTGGAAAACACCTCCCCAACTGTGCCAGAATTTTGATTGGATTGATATTGTGCAGGTGTGAGCAGGTAGCAACTGCAGCTGTGAGTTTGTGAGTTCTATTGCCATGTCAAGGCAAGACATGTGCATTTCACTCCATTCTACACCATCATTCTGTTCTTAACATTATTTTTGACTCTTCTGTGATGTTTCCCAGTTAGATATGAGGCCTGCTCCCTAGCATGAAATTCAACACTTTGTACTGTAATCCTGGTTAAAAGCCCAGGGTTGTGGAGGTGATAGGCCCCTAGGATGGAACCTGTTACTGTTTCTTTGTTAAATAGTCATATTGTCAAATTGTCTTCTAAGTGTTTATATTTATATCTATGTACATACATTGGTCTTAGCTTTGGTCAGAGAACAAGTATTGTTAAAATATTGTATTTCTGCTTAGAATTCTGTCAAGTAAGGGGCTATTCTAAGCAAGCAAGCAAGCAAGAAAGAGTTGCCTGAGTCCTGGAAAAATGAGAGCTAAAATATCACACCTGAAAATTAATAGTAACATAACACATGACACACTAAATACAGTAGAATTAAGTTAAACTCTCCAACAACAGTGATATAAAAACAGAACTTTTCTTTCTCATTCAAGAAATCCTTCCTTAACAAAATCAGATAAAATAAATACTTAAAAACTGAAACCAATTAAAGTAGCATTTGCTCACACTGCTGTAATCTTATACTGGTATTTTCTGATAACCTGTAGCTACTAGAACTGGAAATAAATCTTTAATATTATTTGTAGGTTTGAGGTTGATAGCACTCCTGTCAACACTGTTAGAGAAGACTATTCAGAAAATGAATGCCCATTTTGGTACCTAAATCAGGATTTCTGCAGTATGAAAATCATATACATCTGAAGTGTGTAATGGTGATGAGTCTGTGGTGATATATTTCTCACCTCAGTCCATAGACTAAAAGCTAGAAACAAGAAACCATGGGAGCAACCATATAACAACACCGTAGATCATCTGTTTTAGAAGTCCAGCCCTACTAACAGAAACAATTCACCTTAAAGAAATATCTAATTACAAATATAGGATATATAAACAATGAGATGAGTCTATGATACGTTGTTATTCTATAGATTATCCTTGAAAAACATGAGATACATATATTTCACCTTAAAAAATAGAAGAAACTCATATTTGGTTGAAATCTGTTCTCACATTGATATCTAATCTTTTCATCAAAATAAATGACATAGGAGTAACACTAAATGGATTCAGCAGATTGTGTGTGTGTATGTGTGCGTATGTTTAGTATCTGTAACAATATTTAAAGAGAAAGAATTGAGGAGACATTGAAGGATTTGCAGGGGAGAAGGGGATTAGAAATGATGCAAGTGGAGTAGTCACATGTGAAATTCTCAAAAATATTTTAAAAATTAAATTAAAAAAGAAAAAAATCTATGAAATAAGATATAACAATCAAACCATGAGAAAACAATAAATTCTGTATGTGGCTCAAAAGGTCAAAGTTGTCAAGAAGAGAAAGGCAACTAATACAAGAAGAGGGAATTATAGTCTTAGGAAAATGATTGTGTTGTAGACACCATAATGTTTTTTAATTCACACAAGGCTCTACAATGAATCCTCCAATCATTGGAAGAAAAGTTAATGGAGAATAAGGCACTCAAATTATGTGAAATTACTCCCCTGGAGTTTGATTACTAAAAATGGAAGGGGAATACTACAAAAGAGAAATCTGGTGGTCTCCTTTTAGAGAAGCACTCAAGCAGCATCAGAGTATGTGAACAGCTGATATTAGATACCAGCTACTTAATGAGGGGTAGAGCAGTCATTTCCAAGTCATGTGTTGTGAATGGAGACCAGGGGATTAACTGTTTGCTTCTTTCTTGGGTGTGGCCATCAAAGTTTATATTAAAAATGTCAGATGGCCTGCTTTTTCCCTTGTCCTTCAAGTTATACAAGATGTTTGTGCTATTGCTTGTAGGTGATCAACTGAGCACTTTAGTCTTTTGTCAACCCGACTTGATAGCATGTCTGCTCAAGTGCAGATGGTCATCCAGTTGTGATGGGCTTACACCATTGTGTGCACATTGGGAAAATGTGGGCTCCTTTTCATGCTCATTTTGCATATCCCCTCTAAAGCAAGTAAAATCATCATATTGAAATAGTTGACTTGGATTTGAAGTTAACTTGAATCTCGTTTCCAACTGCTGTTATCAAGCAGGTACAAACTTATAACATCAAATGCTGTGAGATGGTCTGTATGTCAAATGTGTTGCTCTGATTGGTCAATAAATAAAACACTGATTGGCCAGTGGCCAGGAAGGAAGTATAGGCAGGACTAACAGAGAGGGGAATTGAGAGAACAGGAAGGCAGAAGGAGACACTGCCAGCCGCCACCATGACAAGAAGCATGTGAAGATGCTGGTAAGCCATGAGCCACGTGGCAAGGAATAGATTTATAAAAAATGGATTAATTTAAGATGTAAGAACTAGATAGCTAGAAGCCTGAACCATTAGGCCAAACAGTTTAAATAATATAAGTCTCTGTGTGTTTATTTTATAAGTGGGCTGTTGGACTGCTGGGGCTTGGTGGAACCCGGAGAGAAAACCCTCCAGCTATAATCAAATCATGTGTACAGTGGAGTGCAGGTAGCAGTGTGAAACATTTGGGATTAGAAAAGAGAAATAGGTGAGATAAATGCTTACTGACTGATTATTTTCTCTTAACAATATCAGTGTAGAGAGAAGGTATAAACCCCAGCAAGGCAAAATTGATTATGAATTCTATTATAAGCTACTAATTAGAGAATGGCTTGGCTTTGGCTGGGTGGAAATTACAGTTCTTATCTTTTATATCTAGTTACTGTTGAAGTGATTGCCCTCACCAAGAAGATACAAAGTGAAAGAAAAGTCACTGAAAAATTTGAGGAGGATAATCTGCTAAAAGTAAGTAAAAATTGATTAAAACATGTTTATGTCAAGTCCAGCAGGAAATTTTTTGAAAACTATCTTCTATGAGTTGTCAGTTTCATAAAAATGATGATAATTTGGGCTCATTTTGTACTGTGTGAATTACCCAATTTAATTCTTATTAAATATTATGATGCTGATATAATTATATTACCCATCTTACAGATGAGCAAGCTGAGAAGTAATTTGTTCAATATGATACAGGTCATAAACTGGCAAAAACCATTTTTTTACAGTTACAGAATCTATTACTAACTCTCTAATGAAGGGTTCTCAGACTGTGCCGGGTACAAAGAGGGTAGCTATTGAGAGAATTAACTTCAGTGCTTCATTTCAGAGCCTGTGAACATGCCTTATACTTGTCTAGTAGCTGTCAATAAAAACATTCTGAAAGATAAAGAAGAAGAAGAAGAAGAAGAAGAAGAAGAAGAAGAAGAAGAAGAAGAAGAAGAAGAAGAAGAAGAAAAAGAAGAAAAAGAAGAAGAAGAAGGCGGCATAGGGCATGTTTCCCTTACCCTGAGACCAACCAGAGAATCAGGTGGTACCTCTGCTAGAGGTCGTGATCAAACTCTCAGTAGTTAGAGAGTTGGAGAGCTGAAAACTGGTAGTGGAAATGCAAAAGAGGATGAGTTCTAAACTACCACAGAGAAAATATGAAACCCAAAAAGAATTCAGATGAGGATAGAGATGATGAAAAAGATCTATTTTGATGCAATGCACTTGAAATAGGGTGGGCTTTTGCATAGTCAGATTTTCTGTATCTCTGGGATGACTGAAGAAACATTTAGAAGGAACTTAACAGCAAGTACTATATAATTTTCCCCAAATAAACAAACCATTCTTGGGCAGTCATCTACGGAATAGTTTGATTATCAGGCTAGGGCAGGGACCAGGGGTTTCATTACACCTTGCTGTGTTTTCAAACCAAATGTAATTTGGTTTGCAAATAGGTTAATTTTACTTTTGCCATGGAGGATGCAATGAGATGAATTTCAATTTTGAAAATTCAAGGCACTTTCATGGAGGAACCTAGTGAAAGCAGCAGGAATAGGCAGATGCAATTCTTTCTAATCATCTGTGTTTGAGATGACAGTGTAGGGATATAGAAACATCCGGCCTTTTTGTAAACCATAAGATTGCATGCCCTTCTCCAAATATTGTCTCAACTCTTTTTATTTTTTGTAGCTGAGAACATTTAAATTCTGGGAAAAATTTTGGCCACTCATAGGGTCAGGATGAAAGCACCAACTTCATAGTTTTGTTTTGATTGTTACATATCGTGCTGTGTGTAAAATACCTATAAAATACCTGACTGCATACATATTAATATTTTCTGATCATTTCTGAAATGCTTTCAACAGCTCCAGTTTCCAAGTGTTTCTGATATTTGTTTTGCTCTCACAGCACCTACTATGAAAACTCACTAAAGCCAAGTGTGCTGGTTCCATTTCTGTTTCTGTGTTTAAAAAAATAGCCCGATAAAAAGCAAAATGGGTTGGAGGGTTTATTTGGCTTAAAATTTCAGGTTATAGTTCCTTATTTGGAAGAAATCAAGGCAGGAGCCTACTGGATCACATCCATAGTCAAGAACAGAGAAAATAAACACTTGGGTCCCTGCCTTTTTGCTTTGAGCTAGTTTAATCCTCTCTTATACTGTCCAAGACCTGCTAGTTAGAAAATGGTGCTGCCCAAAGTGAACTAGGTCTTCTTACACCAATTAACAATCAAAGCAACCCCTACAGACACACCCAACTTGATCTAGATAATTCTTAATTAAGACTCTTCCAAGGTGATTCTAGGTTTTGTCAAGTTGAGAGTTAAAACCAACCAGCACACCAGAAGAGAAAATGTTTTATAATGTATGATTTATGTCACAGGTCAGGTTGTTCTAACTCCATGGATAAACACCTAGGACAAGTATATCACTTACTTAGGGAGTGGACACCTCCGGGATAAAGCTTCAGAATTGACTTCAGGGATGAAAATAGCTTTCTAGCACCTAGCCATGTCTGGCCAATGGGCAACAAGAAATTCGATCTGGGAGTTGTATATTCTATTCCTATTTCATGATATGAAACCACATCACAGGCTAGAAGGTCAATGGTATTATAGACCAGCTGGGCAGATAGGAGCTTGGAAGAAAACATGACATCTTAAAAGGAGGCATCGTGTATACTATAACTGAGGGATGACAGTTATAGCTGAGATGTGAAGAAGGAGCTCCTAAGGCAGTTTTTTGAGCTAAGTAATATCTTTTTTCACTCCTTTTATTTAATGTTTTCTATTGGTATTTCACAATTTTAACAAGACAAAAATTAATTTTTACTTATTAACTCATGAAATGTCCATTTCTGTGAAAATTTAAAAATGACTGCATGGTTCTCGGTAATTACTAAAACACCACTGATTAGATCCTGGCATTTCTTCTGGGTATGGACTTGTGTCTGGGATGATGAAATGATAATAATGGGAGAAGTGTGTTCTCCAAGTGATTCTATTCAATTAAATATCTTCTATGTGAAGAGACTAATTCTGTCAATCTATCACTTTTAAAATGATCCTCAAATAAAAGTGTCTGAATTCAAGAAAATTGAATATTAGACAGAAGGAGATGGAATATGTGGAATTTAATTAAATTGGGAGGCAGAAAAGCTGACTCAACACTACCAAAATGGAGGAGCTGAATTAAAAAGAAGTTAGACAAGAAATAAGGATGCCATAGACCAGCAATGGTGTGCTCTGAGTAGTTTTCCTAGATATATCCAAGATACAGTCCATTGAATGGTTGGTTGTTCTGATGGGCAAGACTTACCCATACCTAATTCATTCACATTATGCCATGCCTATCTGTCTTCTCAGATGTGAGGGTTAGCTTGAATGTACCAATTATTGTTCTTGTATGTATATCACATATTATATTATATTATATTATATTATATTATATTATATTATATTATATTATATTATATTATATTATATTATATTATATTATATTATATTATATAGTTTGGTTGGAATTAAACTTGGAATGATAACTGTAGGATCCCCATGACTTGGGGTAGCAGCAGGATATCCAAGAAGTGTTTTGGTGAAGGTCCAGTGATGATGGTGTGCCAGAGACTTTGAACCAGATCAATGACTCATTGCTATGAGCATTTTGTGGGTGGGGCTGATTGGACAAAAGGGTACATTTCATAACCTACCTTGGCAACACCCAATGCCACTAGAATGAATGAAGAGGTGTGGGAAAGAAGGAGGATTGAGGTGGGGGTTTTTGTTTGTTTGTTTTGTTTTCAATTGATTTTGGAGGGATTTCTTTTTTCGGAGGATGTTGCAGGCATGAGGGTAGGATATAGAGGGACTCATAGGTGAGTGGGATTGAGGGGCATGATGTGAAATTCCCAAAAAAAATCAATAAAGAATTATGTTATAAAAACGAAATTCAACTTGATATTTGTTAGTTTAACTTTTGTGCATCTTGATGTTTTTAATCAATTTATTTTATGGTATCTATCCATGTTCACAAATGCAGTTTTATTTCTTCCATTTTCAGTATTAAGTAGCATACTCTCGAATATCATTGTAATGGAAAATGTTCTGAAACAGCTCTCAAATTTTCTAAACCCTGGAATACATTTTCTCAATGACTCCTGCTTGGTTGGTTACAGGATTATAATATAACGGGTTGTCACTATCAAGTTTAGGCTGCATTGTAAGTTGTATTGTGAAAGAAATTCAAAAATTACTTAATGTTGAAAATCTCCTGATTGTGAGATCTGACCATATAATCACAAACAGTGAGACTGGATACGTCCTAAGAGATTTGACACATGCAGCAGAGGGTTTTGCTGGTCTTCTCTTAACAAATATCCATGTTCAGAATAATCTAAGACAACATCTAGCTCCAAAAGCCTTCACACCTATTTTCACAAGGATCTCTATACTGCCACCATTTGAAAGGAACCTCAAAGGAGATTGCTGGCTTCGGTGGCTTTAATCTAGGCTCACACTTGGATTTTCATCATGTGCTTCCCTGAGCATAGCACTTAGCCAACCTGATCCCCTACTTTCCCTTCTCAGAAACTGTAGGACAACAAGTTCATGTTACTCTCAATCACAGTGATAAGAATGTAATATAGCTGCTCCGAACATGTTACCACATGTTCCCTAATACATTTCCATGAGAATTTATTGGGAAATGTACATTGGACTGTATTAAGTAGGTAGGATGCAGAATACACTGGTGTTTAATAGATACTGCTAAATAACTCTCCCAGCAGTTAACTCTGAACATCATTACTACTTGTATATAAAACAACAACCAACTATCTCAGAAGAATTCAGCATCAAACCATCAATCTCCAAACTGTGTTTTCTTCTCGATGTCTTGCTATTTTAGGACATTGCTTTAGTAATATACTCTCAGAATATAACAGAACATTAGCACCTTTTCATTAATTATTCACATTGTAAATACATCAGTCACTTAGCATAACATGAAGACCACGTTAAGGTAAAACATATTACTTAAGTAATTGTTTCAAAGGCTAATTTTTAACGTACTATCTCTTTTTGTGTTTCATTTTCTTTGTCAGTGGGCTCTTTGGATCATTCACACTCACTGTAAAACAATCCAATTCCCATATCTAGAGGGTTCTTCAATTGTGTGGGCAACGTTAAAGTGTGCAAAGATCGTTCAGCTATATTAGAGGCAAGTATGAAAGGAAGGCCACTGGTTTGGCTCTGCAAATCTATATTTTTGCATGTTACTAAGTAATAGAAGATATTCATAGTCGTAATCCCGGAACTGCCACTTTCTGGAATTCATTATCACAAATCAAAAATCCCAGTGAGCCAAGTTCTGTACATTCAGCGATACAATCTCACATAAACATTTTGAAATGTTTTTAAAATCCAATACCTCAGACAATAAAAACTTAATTTCCCTCTGTGTGTTGAAGTAAGCCATTGCTTCTCATTTACTTTCTGGAGCTGTTTTAGATCTTTTATTGATCATTGTTTTATTTGGAACTTTACAAGTCTCTTTTTCCTGTCCAAAATGCTGTTCAACACTTTCTTGAAATTTTCAGGCTCAATAGTTGTGGCTTGACTATTTCATGAGTGATATTGTGGATTATTTCCATCATAATTATAGTGCATATGCCTGTCTTTTCTTCTATAGAGGATCTTTTGCTTGTGAATCAAGAAAAAAGGGAAGGAGAGAGAGAGAGAGAGAGAGAGAGAGAGAGAGAGAGAGAGAGAGAGAGAGAGAGAGAGAGAGAGAGAATCTTAGTTTGTTAAGACTGTAATAATTGAGGTTCATTTAAAAAAAAAGTCCCTTGTGGTTCAGTGGCCCAGTTCTGAGTGTCTGGCTGTCTGAAAATCTTCAGGAATCATCCTAACAGAAGACAAGTATTTCTCACTGACATTAATTTACTCATTGCATTTCTGCAGTTGAGGGAGGTCATGGTTAAACCAAGTTGGCCAAATAGCAAAAACCAAACCAAACAAGAAGACATGAAAATGAGATGGGTATTTGAAGGGAGTAAGGGTAAGGCTTGGTGGAGATGGAAGTTGATTAGAGAGGGTGGAGATGGTTTTGACCAGAATGTGATGTAGTGTGTGTGTGTGTGTGTGTGTGTGTGTGTGTGTGTGTGTGTGTAATTGTCAAATAATAAACTTTAAAAAATTAAGTTTAACAAAACCTATTAAAATTTAAATTAAATTTAAAATAAAATCATATTGCTAGATTCATCAATTAGCCTTTCTGTAATTGTAGCTAATCAGTAATGACATTGTTCTAACGTTGAATCCCAGCCCAGCTACCTATGTTTTCTTTAATATTTTCCTGGTTTTCATATTATCCTTATCTACAAGTGTGTTTAAATAATTTAGAATTGATTTTAATACATGGAAGTACATAGGCATGTTTTTTTCTTAATAATTTCTTTACTTATTATTTTTATGAGTGAGGAGCCCATACCCTAGAGAGGGGTGTTCGTGCTAAGCTTGTGTTGCACCCTGAATAATGGCACCTCTCCCTACCGTGCAATTGCCTGTTTGTTTGCCCACCAGTTTCTAGCTGGTGAGCACAGGGTGGGTGACGTCTGTCAAGAGGAATGTAGTCACATTGGATACGCATCTTTGGTCCCTGTAACTGGACAGTTACTATTTCTACCAAGGATATTTAGAAATCACCTTTAGTAAATGTACATATTTGATGTTTGATATCAACCTAAGTAAGCTCAAGGTTATGTCTTCTCCAAGTTATCACAGGAAGCCAAAGTAGCAACGATATTGTAAGGAGACTGCGTAGGATTACCGAAAACGTTGAACTCATTTTAGTAAAATTAACAAGAAATATTTTATATCTATTTCATTTGTATTTGAACAATTTTATTAGCTAAGCATTGATTTTTACTGAAGCCTTTAGGATAACACTGAAGGGAAACTGTTTCTTTTAGATGGCTAGAAATCCTAAGAGAGTAAAGCTGAGCTCTATAGAGAAGTTTTCTTTAAATTACAGTGCATGCTGGAATCACCCGCTAGGCTTACTAAATTCCAGATGACTCTGATTTACTCAGTTTGGAGTTAGCCTGAAGTATGCAGATACAAAACACAGCTACTGCTGTTCTTGGCTTTCCTCTCCAAGGTTATGAGCTCTTTAATTCAGTTTGCAATGCCATCGATCATGTTCTCTTTTCTCCTCGTGTTTGTACTTCATCATCGAAGGAACTTAAGAAAACAAAACCATTTGCAATGTGAACTCATTACATTTCTTTTTTCTTTTTCTTTTTAAACACTGAACTTATTTATTTATTTTTCGTGGGAGTCTTTTCCCTCCTTCTGCTGAGTCAGGCCATCAGAACTTTAGGCAAGCACATTGACCCACCACAGCATCCCCCTAAGCCCTGCTCACTCATTTCATATTGTCTATGTTATCACCTGCATCTCAGCATACCTTTGTGGCTGCCCAATGTACCAATGCTTCTGGTTAATTTACTTTCTAACACCCCAGAGGCCTTCAGCCTCTTCCTCAGTCTTCATAAGATAAGACACCATTGATGGTCTCATTCATCAATTGTCATATTGTCTGGACCCTAGGTTTTGCTTTAGCTGTACTTTTCATATGAAATACATTTCCTGTGATTATCAAACGAGAGGACCAAACCATAAACGCAAACATCTGTGACTTCCAGTCTCAGTAAAATTGTTTCCTTGACATTTAGCATGGTCAAAAGGGCAAATGGGCTCTAATTGAGCTCTTACACCAAATTTCACTTTTTGTTGTTGTTCAATGCCTACTATGATTGATAAGTTATTGAGAAAACAGTTCCCAGATAAATTCTACCAAATCTTCCTTAGCAAGCTGTTGCCCAAAGCCTCAAAGACTGAAAATAACACACACACACACACACACACACACACACACACACACACACACACACACACATTTGTTGCCTGCTGGTAGAATTACATGTGAGTGGCTATGCCCATTCAACATTTTTGTGGATTCTGGGTATCTAAACTTGGTCCTCATGGTTGCAAGTGTCTTATCCATGGAGCCATCCCCTCAGCCCCTTGCTGTGCAGTGACTCCTACGAAATATAAGCCCAGCATTTTTAGTAGGCAGAAGGATTGGGGAGATCATTTAAAAAAAATGTTTTCCTGAACTGTAAAAGCTCCAAGGTATGCCACTTATGGGACTTACGTCAAATTTTATGTGGGGTACATATATTAATATCCACACTAATAAACAATAGGTGCACACTATCATACATCAGCCTTTAATTTTATCAGGATGCTTGCTTTAATATACTTTTGTGTTTTCAGTTACTGACTATATGACTAATAGTCTGACTAGATATGCTGAAATTCAGATATGCAAGAAACCATTATTTCCATTTGTTGTTCTTTAGGGAACCTCAGCACTTAAGAACTTGCATTCATTATGTCTGTTCTTATCATAGATTCTGTTCATTGTTTATGCAAATTATGAAAAGAAAGCATTCTACAGAGTTGTTAGTCATGCATGTTTTATGACTCTGCTAATGCATCTTTGCACATCTAAAATGGTACATTGGCCAAAAAAATGACTCACCACTATGTGTATTACACACTGAAACTAATTGTTTAATGAAATGGATTAGAATCTGCTAGGCATCTGGGAGCATATCCTGAATTGTTTTCGTGCCTTTCTAATTTTATTATAATAAATTTTATGCAAACAAATGACCTTAAAACAGCACATCTCAATTTATATGCAATTATGACTGTGCTTAATTTCTTGATATATAAATTGGGATTAATAAAAAGGCTAAACAACTTATTGCCCTTTTACTGGACATATTTTTGTCATATTAACATAAAACTGAGCTGTGGACTTGCAAATTATTCAACATTTTATCTAAAAAGCTTCATGTGCCTGTACTCATAATGGAAGTGTGACCTTTTCTCCTTCTGTCTCTTGTGGACGTACCTCAGGGAAGAAATAATGAATTTCACTTAGTCACTTGCAGGGCTATTAGCCGCTTTCCATGGTGTTCACAGGTAGATCAGCCTTGAATTTTGAAGCAGTGAAATCCGTTATGGTTGTTCCAATACAAATATAATTGTAGTTTTTTATACTTTCTTGGCTATATTCCTGCTAGATTTAGAAACATTGAACATGAATATTCTTATATGTGAAGAAGTTTTAACATTGGTAGGACTTGACAGGGAGGTTTATGTTTCTTTTTAGGAAACTCATATGTGATCTACTGCCTACTTCAAAGGGAATGGTTGCACTTCAAGTCTCATAATACAAATGATACAAGCCTATGCTCTGTTGACTTAACTTCCGGGTTAATGTTTCTGCTTGTTTGCCTTTGTACTGTAGTTATTTTGTTACTTAAGGAAGAGGCCAAACTGTGGTAACACAATATTATGATCAATAGCATATTGAGCTACATAGTTAATTGTCTCTCATATATAGTTTATTAATGTGTAGATGATAAATCCTGGACATTTGGAATGAAATTCGGATGGTAGGTGGGCAGCAAGCACCACTGCCTACTGATCTTTCTCACTGGCCTAATTTTTAAACATCACTTTAAATCATAATATCCTATGAGGTCCATAGGTTCATGGTCTTCTCATAATACAGTCATTCCATTATAAAAGTTCCACAGACTTTTACTAGTCCAAAAACACTGTTTAAAAGTCCAACATTTAAGTCTCTTCTGGGATTAAAGAAAAATTCTTAATTTTGAAAACCATAAAATGAAAAAAATGAGATTGTAGTGATGTTTTGTTTTTACTCTAACGAATAAAATTTGCCTGAAGATCAGAGAACAGAAGCCAGCCACTAGATTAAACATAGAGGCCAGACAGTGGTGGCACACACCTTTAATCCTAGCACTCAGGTAGGCAGAGATCAATCTGGATCTCTGTGAGTTCAAAGCTACCCTGGACTACGCTAATCCAGTCTAAAAGAGAAACAGAGGCAGGCAGTGGTGGCACACACCTTTAATCCCAGCACTTGGGATGAAACAACCTGAAGAAAAATTCACCATTCCCCACACAACATTATGGAAACATTTTTTTGTCTTATTCTTGAAATATAAACTGGAGATAAACATAGGCAGGTATTGGCAATTTAAAAATATGGCTAATATCACAAATTGAGGAGAAAAAAAATAAAGTAAAAGCATAAATATTGCCATGCAAATGAGCCAAATGAAGCCATTGTGCTTGATTTCTCATCTACAGACATTTGTTCAGGTATAGATACACTTTTGTATGGTATCAAGATTTGGGAAACCTCAAAAAACAGTGCTTCAAGATTAAAGAAAAGCATCTTCCAGTGACTTGTTGGTTCACAATGGTCAGAACTCTGCATATAGAAAATGTATGTGCCTTTGGAAACTAGGGTTCAGGGAAGGCTTAGTTAAACATATCCCTTCCAAAACAAAAAATAAAACAATGCCAACATAAGACATATTAAATAATATTTAATGAGGGGGTGGGGAGGGATGACCACAGAATGATCTGTGAAAGATTCTAGGAAATAAAACTGTTTTGGTAATCAGTTTTAAAATTGGAAAAGTTGCAAAAGTTCACTGTATTAGAGAAATGCCTGGAAAAAATATGATTTTAGAATGAAAAGTCAGATTTTTAATCTTAAGTGAAAACATACTATATTAGGTAATATAATATGTCAAGTAAAAATTGCAATAAAATGAAATGTTTTAGTACCCTTTGTGATGTGTTATCACAAGGGAAAAGATAAAATTCAAGGCTGACAAAACAGACAAAACCTGAAGAATTTTGATAGAAACTGAGAACTCATGTAAGAACAGTGGTTTAAAAAATACATATTTAATCGTAATTTCTTGGGATGAAATGTTCAAATGAACATTAATATGACAGTATGACACATGTTGTTACTGAAAATATTATCACTGAATACACAGTAAAGTTATTGTCCTGAAACTTTTCATGTACTTCCAAAGATATTTAAAGTTATTCAAGTAGATCATATAATTTATTTGAAAATAAATGAAAATATCTTTATAAATTTATGATAACACTAATATGTAATAACTATGGTGTGATGGTTTAAAAAGCTTTGAGGGGGAAATTCACAGCATAAAAAGTCTATATCATAAATGGAAAAAAGCAAAATATTTTCTGTACTTTATAACTATTTATACCACATTTCACTCATGTACCCTACCATTCAAAAATTGTGAAAATAATATTAAAATGTAATTAAGACATCAAAAATGAATAATTGATACCACCAGGCCATAAATGCTACAACTAGTTAAACATGTCTTCCTAACTTGCAGAAACATTTTTAATGAGAATTACACAAAATTTTTAAACAATTTAGATAAATTATTCACTTCAAAAGTCTGATACTTAATAAATAGCCCAGAAAACATTCCTATAAGTAACATTATACAAACTGAGCAGTCAATATTAAGAAATACATATGTATACACATATACACATATGCATGTAACAATTAATATAAAAAGAAGCCACTGCCGGCCACTGGTGGTGCATGCCTTTAATCCCAGCACTTGGGAGGCAGAGGCAGGTGGATCTGTGGGTCTATGTGAGTTCAAGGCCAGTCTGGTTTACAGAACAATCAGAGCTACACAGAGAAACACTGTCTTGAAAAAACAATAAATAAATAAATAAATAAAATAAAATAAAGGAAAGAAAAGAAAAGAAAAAAGGAGGCCATCGATTTGAAAGAGAGAAAGGTGGGGTTTATGGGAGAGCTGAGGGAGAGAAAAGGTAAAGGAGAAATGAAGTAATTACATTATAATCTCAAAAACAAAAGCAATTTAAACGTAACAAGAATATGTAACTAGAACCTCATATGACTCCACTAATTAAAATTTAACTGATGACAGGGTTGTACATTATACAACCTTGAGAAATTAATTTCCTTTCATGGCTATCCAATAGACACTCTTTTCCCACCCTCACTACGCATAGACTTTAGTACCTAAAATTTAGAAATCAGAACACACTGTGTTTCCTTGGCCCAGAAGCCATGAGGAAAGCAGCTGCCTCTTCTGGAAGTTATCAAAGTGCTTGCAATGTAGACATATATATGGGGGTTGGGTTGGTTGAACTGTAAAAAGATGGAGTAGCACCAGGAACAAAAGCAGCAGAGACCTGAACCATGGTCACCCACCGAGCATGAAAGGACCGGAAGAAGAATTAATGGGAAGTTCCTATCAAAGCCCATAGTTGTACAAGATGACTGCTTTGCATCTTCTGTCAAGGCACCGGGCGTTTGCCATATATACCTCAGAGAAGGAACTTGGTGAAGGTGTTTGTTTGTGTTTCTCTCTTCCCATTCTCTGATTTTTCTGCTGGCATCCTTCGCTGTTGAAACTCACCTGAAACCTAGGCCCAAGACCTCCCCAGTTACATGTCCCTAAATCTCAGCATCTTGAGGCAGAATGCACTTTTAAGAAGCAAGGGGAAGGGTCCAGATGGTCTCTGACAGAAATGGAAAAACATGGGATGAAGGCTTAATATCCAGTTGAAGATCTAAATAAATCAGCAACATGAGTATAAAATCCACACCAAAATAAAGACACAAAAGGGAGAGGCCATGTCTACTTAGAAAGACTTTTTTTTTTCCCCTCTGTTCTCTGTATTAAGATAAAAGGCTGGGAAGTTTAACATATGTTGATTTTGCTGCTGTGGTGTAAACATCCTTCACTCTTCGTAAATCACAAATGGCTCATAAAGAAGACTACAGCAGACCCATATGCTGGGAGATACTTTACAACACATGTTGAGTCTAGAAGTCTATATTAAAGAAATCAAGGGGACTTGATAGCACTGTCGTTGAATTTTCTGCCTGGATAGTGGCGTTTGCACCTTCATTTAGAAACCAAACTAATTGCTGAAGTTAGAATGAAAATAACTGAGAGATCTCTACTCTGAATGCACATCTCCACAGTCTGAGTTGCACCTCTTAGAATAAGAATATTTACATTGTGAATTTAGGACCTATTAAGGGAGGTATATAGGGACTCAGGGTATGTCTCAGTAGGTGAGAATGCTTGCTGGGAGAGCATTGGGGCCTGAGTCTGGATCCTCTGCATCCGTGTTATGCCTGTACCTTGACCATTGGGAAACAGAGACAGGTGGATCCCATGATCTTGGTGGAAAGTCAGCCAGCAGAAACTGTAAGTTTCATTTTCAGTGGGAGACCCTGCCTTACAGGAATAAGGTGGTGAGTGATAGAGCAGCACACTCAAGGTCCTTGTGTGGACTCCACACATACACAGGTATATTTACTTACACACATTTGTGTAACGCTTGGACCTGTGAACACTTTCATATGCACACACCACACACTAAAACAAGAAAAATTATTACATGGGATGGACTACTAGACTAGAATAAATGAAAGCACAAGAAAGTGTAAATAAAACTCTATCAAATGAATTAGAGCCGCAATGTGACTGCAAACTTATGTATTTATAAGCATTTGTAGAAATTATCAAGATGCTCCCTTTACTCTTCCAATAACTAAAAGATACAAATTTTGCAAGAGATAAGTTACCAAGTAGTACGTATGGAAAATATTCAAATGTAAAGGTGGCAGAAAAAGATGAATCAAAATGCTATATGTTGTTCTCTGAAATCTGTAAGAAAGAATTTATTTCACTACTAATATATGAATTTGAGAACCAATTTATCAAGGCCAATGAAGTAAAATTTGCAATTCCTTGAATGTGACTTTTCAACAAAAGTATTTTGAAATTTTACTTCTCTTGGAGAAGAAATTTTAGAGGCTAATTATTGTTTTAGAAAATAGTCCCCAAGAATAGTAACTACAACAAAATTCTATATACTGAAATGCTCATTCAAATGTTTCCTGAAATTGTTTAAAAAAAAGAAGAAGAAAACTCAACATAACACAGTTGTTCCAAATTAGGGAAGCTTTGAATGAAATTTATATAATGAAATATGTTTAATCCTTTAAAATGTTCGTTTATAATTCCATTATGGTTGAAAACTTTATGTGACGCTGTTTAATATAAATACTGAACACTAACTATAATGGAAATAAATTATATTTATACACACATATTTATTTACATTTATGTCAGTGCATACATATGCATATCTCATTAGATACATAAATATTTCCATAATGAAGATAGGAAAGTATATGGAACATTAGTTATAATTTTGTTTGAATATAATGGTGTTATATCATTGTTTTATCATTCTTTTTAAATTTTATGAACATAATTTTTATTGATTCTTTGGGAACTTCACATCATGCACCCCAACCCCACTCATTTCCCAATCCTTCTGTGTCCTCCCCGAAAAAGGAAAACTAAAAAAAGAAATAAAAGTATAACAATAAAAACACAAATAAGAATATTCATTAAAAAACAACCAACCAAACAAGCAAACAAAACAAACAAGAAATACAACACTTCCCCAAAAGCAAGCAAACCAACAAATAAAATCCTCACTTTCCTCTTCAATCTTTTCTTCCTCTCCATTGCCTCTTCATTTTTCTCAGTGGTACTGAGAGCTGCTGTGTATCATGCAGTATACCTCTTTGTCCAAACAGCTTTACTTGCTAATTTTATGTAATGTGTTGTTGGTCAGGTTCAGGGCCTTTGGCTTCTGGTACACTGTAAGTACAGGATCCTCACTGAAACTCCTCTCAGATATCCTGCTGTTGCCCCAAGGCATGAAGAACCTGAGGCTATGGTTCCTTAGGACCAGTCCCTTCATGTGCTCCAGCAGGTCATAGATGGGGTAGATGATGGAGCTGACACTCGCAGTGAGGGGTGGTGCCAACTCTTCAAGTGCGGGGCGCGGCGGTGGGGGAGGGCAGCTCTCTTATTAGAGGTAGGGCCAGTTCTTCCACTAGGTCATGGGGCCCACTATCCCAGGCCCAGGGAGGGGCTGGGTCAGCTCTATATGGCCCTGGCAGCTTAACACATGGTCCAGCTGGTGGTTCACATGGGCCACTGTGGCAGCACAGGCAATGGACGTATCACAGACCCCAGCTGCAGCAGGACCATGGATCCAGACATGGCCATCAGCAGCAACTTGGACCTGGATGTTACAATGGCCCTGGGGTGGCAGCACAGGCCCCTCAGATACGGCAGGGAAGAACTCTTAGATATGCCAGCTCAGGGCCATTTGCCCTCGGCGGGGTGAAGAGACTGTGAGCCTGTGCTAAGCTATTAGGACTAGGTGGGCAGAGATAGACACATTCTCTTTTAATCAATGTGCTGATGAATTGTCACAAACCTGGATGTACCTTTGAAGAAGAAATCTCAATTGAGTTATTGCCTCAATCCAATCAGATGGAACTGTGTGTATATCTGTAGAGTATTTTCTTAATTGCTAAGTGACATAACAAGATCCGGTCCACTGGATTGGTGCCATCCACCCTTGACAGGTGGGCCTAGGCTGCAGAATAAAGGCAAATGCATAAGCTAGGTGTAGCAGCCAATAAGTGCATTGCTCTGAGGTCCCTGATTCAGTCTATGTCCTGGCTTCCCTAGATGATGAGCTGAAACTAAGGAAACTCTTTGGTCCCCAAGTTGTTTTTGGTCAGTGTTTCATCATAGTAACAGAAACCAACCTAGGACACTTTGCTACCTACATATTATTTCTTTCACTATTTCTGTAAAAAGCGTCTGATTTAGTCTCAGTGACTCTGCTCAGTAGAAAAAAGTGACCTCACATGTTGCTTAGAATAGTCCTGCTCACCAACTTGCTTGCTGTAGGAGTTGTTTCTAAATTATTTTCTGCCAAGACTTTCTATATATCAGTGTTGTAGCATTAAGAAATAACCTTGACCTGGTATAAACTCAGCTTTTTAGGAAGTGTGGTAAGGTTCACTAAAGAATAGAACTGAAGGTGAGAAAACATGCATTTCTAAAAATATTGGCTGTATTACTGAAAACTAGCTCAAAAAAAAAAAGAAGGGAAAAAAGGTGACATTTAGTTTTAAAAAGGAAAGAGAGAATCTGTGGGATTCAATCAAGTTTGCATATGGTGCTGTCTAGATAGTGTGGATACTCAGAAGCCAAATATAGATCATAAGATGTAAATTAGAAGAGTGCTTTCTTCTGACAACATACTCCTATCAATGACATTTTGAATATAAAGATACACGGATCTTCCAGGATTGTTAAGAGTGAAAGTATTAAAATTATTTTGACTAGTTTTGTGGCATAGTTTCTCCCAAATGTCCATAGATTAAGTTCACCTGCTCTATTCTGAAATGTGTCCTTGTGATTGGCAGTAGACGTTTGCAAAAACTCAATAAAAAGGAAAGATTATCTTGGAGGGGTCTGTTGTTATTTGTAAGTTTGTTAAGTTTTAGATTAAAGTGCTGTTAACTGTAAGAATTGTCAGTGCTATTTGTATATTTATGAATCAATAATTACAAACGAGAGCTTGTTTAAGTGAGGGTGCAGATGTTGTTAAAATCTGCATCCCTATTTTTTTTTATTTAAAAAATTAAACAATTTGCCTGAGTTTACATAGTCATTAACTTCTGAAGGTGCAATGTGGACCAAAACAGAAGTCTAGATTTTGGATGTCTGGAAAATATTTCATGTTTTTTTCTCATCAACCAGTTCACTGGCAGCTTCAAGTGAGTTTTAGAATATAGTAAGCAGGATGCCTCTGCTCTATTGAGCCTCAGACCATTTGCATATTTTTTTTCTTAAAAAAAACCACACATTCAACAGAATGTGTCTCGAATAAAAAATAAGAAAAGACATGGATACATTAGAAACAGAAGAAAAATCAAATTGCTTCAGTATAAGATAGACTATCAATTATGAGAATGTAAACTAAAATAAACCTATTCTTAACCCTATTATGAAAATAAATATTAACATATTTCATATATTTTGCTTAATAATTAGGATGTGAAACAATATATGGGAAATAAGAATTCAGATATCAAATACACTTATATACATAAAACCCAAAGATATTTTTTTGCTTTTTAAAAAAATTTAAAATTATAAAGCAACACAGAGAACATGGAGGGGCTTAGTGTGGGTCCTAGCATGAAGTAGGAAGAAAACAAAGACACCTCTTTCTTTACCTGCTTAAATGTCATTTTGAACTTTTCCCTCTATTTCTGCTGCTTCCTTGATCAAAGGGTTGGTATAGCTCGGCGGGAACACTGGGTTTAAAATGAAATACTAATTTCATAGAAATTGGAAGTTTCTCATGTTACACATGAGGACAGAAAGAGTGTCATTTGCTCACCAAACATCCATTTAACTTCTGGTTCAACAGGTATGCAATAGAGTTCAAGACTTGAAACAAAATTATTCCAAGAGGTGCCAGAAAGCCCTAGTGGCACAGAGAACCACTTGAAACTTCTGTCAGACACACAGAACTGATAATGTGAATATTAAAGCAGTAATTGGACAGAAGTTTTAAGCCTTGTAGAACCTGGTTTTCACTCCAAGCACTACATATGCTATATGATAGATAGATAGATTATAGATTGATAGGTGATAGATAGATAGATAGATAGATAGACAGATGATAGGTAGATAGATACATGCATACATACGTAGATAGACGATATATAGATACAAGATAATAATTTCTTAAAATATTAATTCTCCTGTAAATTTTAACAGATTTTTTTTTGCTAAGTGGAGAAGAAAAATACAAATTATATCCCAGTTTCCCCTGGATCTTGGTTTGCCCCTGTGTTTTAATTGTGACGAGAGGAATCTCAGCAGAAAACAAAATATCATAAAACTATGTCAACCAGAATTTCGCCACTCTATGGGAATAATATCTAGAGATGATTAACTTAAACCTCGATTGTTAAAGTCCTTTAAGTGTAAGCAGGAGGACTGTAGACTGACCTATAGTATTCTTGTATAAAGCAGGGCATTGTAGTGTACACTTATGGTCTCAGCACTAGGAAGGCAGAAATAGGCAAATCCCTGGGACTTTCTGGCTAACCAGTCTAACTTAATGTGTTGGATGGCTGCTTAGGAATGATGCCTGTGATTGACCTCTGGAACACACACACACACACACACACACACAGAGAGAGAGAGAGAGAGAGAGAGAGAGAGAGAGAGAGAGAGAGAGAGAGAGAGAGAGAGAGAGTTTACTTTGATTGATAGTCTTTGAGATTCCAGACTGTCCTGGACTGCCTCATTGTCTTCTGGTCATTGGCTTGGGTGCTGGAAGACTGCAATAAGTAAAACACTACAGAAAAACTTTCTCAGTCAGGAAGCAGCATGAAGGACGAGGAAGTGGGCAGGCTCCCACTTCACCTTTCAAAGTTGTGTCCCTATGACTGATGGCCCCCCACTAGTCTCACCACCTCCCAACAGTGACTTGCTTGGGACAGAATCTTTACCACATAGATTTCTCAAGGTCATTTAATCAGACTCCAGGAACTGTCTAGGATGCATTCTCCCCAAATGTTTATCATGCTCCTCTTCCCTTTTTGCTATTTAGTCAGCAGAAGATATCAAATCACACTTGAGAGACAAAAGCAAACATTAACAGTGATGACTGCCACCGAGCTCAAAGAAATTAAAATTACCGTTGACTTTATAATGATTAGCTATCTCACCAGCCCTGCCTATAATATCCTGCTTTTTTTTTTATCAAAAGAGATTTATAGTTTTTCCTGCTTTCCCATAATTCTTCACATATAGTATTTCTACTTTAAAAATTACCTAACATTTCAACATTACATGTATGGACCAATGTCAATACACATTGTATAGAAGGGCTAGGAGTCTAGAATGCCACAAACAGTATACAGTAAATCAAAACAATTTTTATTGTTGTGTACTTACGTCATTTGAAGCACAAAGGAACAATAAACATAGCACTTTTAAACCCAAGGAACATGTTACATAAAGACAGAAATAAAAACCAGTAAGATTTCTAAATATTTTTTTTTTCGAGACAGGGTTTCTCTGTGTAGCTTTGCGCCTTTCCTGGAACTCACTTGGTAGCCCAGGCTGGCCTCGAACTCACAGAGATCCACCTGGCTCTGCCTCCCGAGTGCTGGGATTAAAGGCGTGCGCCACCACCGCCCGGCTGATTTCTAAATATTTTGCAAAACTAGAACTCTATGCTAGTATGCTTCTTCATTGCTTAGTGGCTTTCTTGATCAAAGCCAGTTATCAAGATTAATGAAGGTGGTGTGTCTACTTGAATACAAATTCAAGGAGTAGCTATATAATTAAATAGAAAGCCTTTATTTCTGTGCCCCATCTGCCCTTTTAGAAGGATAAATAGCAATCCATAGCATGTTGTGTTATAACAACTCATGTATACATTTAAGTGGTGTAAGTCATGATCAACTCCATTCAAAATACATACATAGTGATTGCTAATTCTGCTTGGATGATTTTGAAAATGTGAACTGAAAACCCTTAATAAAGAGTCAGTGTAGGAATGAGAATAGATTAATGGTCAGTTTCCTGATGTTGTAGTTTTCTGTTATTATATCCTGGGTAAGAATCTGATATTTTGTCTTTTAAATTTCAGAGAAACATTTCTGGTATTAGCTATTATTTTCATGAATAGCCTAGAATTCTATTCTCTTTTGTTAATTATCTTATGCTCATTTTTTGGGGGGGGTGAAATTGTTTGTCTTTCATGGTATCTTTCTGATGTACTTGACACTTGGTTATGAGTTCATGTTTTTAAATAAAAACAGTTTTTGTGGTCACAGCGCATATTTATTACTAAAACAAAATTCTTAGAATTGTGAAAAACCATACAAAATGGTAAACTAGCTTCTAGAGTCTGTCACTTTTACAATCTTTGCCTGTTTTACTTCACTATTTGACTTTATTTAATAATGTTTTTGTTAAAAATGAAAGCAGAGCGTGAGCACAGAACACTAAGATTGACAGATGTAAATCTAAAGGCAGTATAGATGAGTTGTTTCTGCATTCCCAATTTCAGGTTCCTTTAAAGGACATATTTTTGCATACTGGAAAAATAGATGATAAGATGGATGAATGGATACACACACACACACACACACACACACGAATGATAGACAGACACTATATATACATATAATATAGTGAAATTCATAATACTATCACACAGTCATTTTCTAAACACAGAATTGTCTCTTTGAAAACAGGCACACTAACATGAAATTCTGTTACTCAAATTTACCACTTAGTAGTATGCCAAATTCGAGATCAGCTGAACCCAGATGGACATTAGTGTTTTTCCAAAAATTCTCACAAGAAAACCTTGATTCTGAATTCAAATCTACATTCTTTTGAGAATGTGTATATTATTTTTAAAATGTAAAATTAAGGTAGTCTATAAAAATTCTCCTTAACATTATAGTGACAATTAGAGGCAGTACTATATGGTCAGAAACAAAATATCAGTGGGATCCTACTTATAAAAAAAATTAAAGCAATTATCCATATATTACATGATTATTTATATAGAAAATTTTGTGAAATGCAAAATGTCTTAAAAAAAATACTGTCAGAGGAACTGCCACACTAATTTCCATAATGACTGTAAAATTTTATACTCCTATCAACAGTCAATAAATGTTTCTATTTCCCAATATTCAACCAGCATTGGTCTTTTTTATTTTTTATTTCTTAGGCATTCTGATTGGGGTATGATGAAATCTCAAAAAAAAATTTAGTTTGTATTTCCCTGATGGCTAAGAATGTCAAATTTCTTTTTAAAAAGATTATGAATTGAGTTGTTTTCTTAATTTTTAATTTTTTAAATTCTTTATTCTAGATTCTAACCTTCTGTTAGATGTGCAGCTTGTAGAAATATCTCATTCTGCTGACGGCTCCTTTACTGAAGTGATGGTGTATTTCGCTGTGAAGTATTTTAGTTTCATGTAGTACCATTAGGCAGTTTTTAGTCTTAATGCCTGTGCTGCTAGGACCTGATTCAGAAAGCTCTTCCTGTGCTTATAGTTATGAATGGGTTACTGGAATCATAGCTGTTGGCCAATGGACCACTAAATATTACAAATATTGCCATTTCTCTTGTTTACCCTCCAAAGCTTGATAGTAAATCCATCTTGCTGAGTATACCACAAATTGGAGTCAAAGAACACGAAGAAATCAAGCTGGTATTTATTTAGAAGCTTCATCCTTACTGGGTAGTGTTTGTAGGGCTGAAAGATGCTATATATGTCACTGAAGGGGAAAAAAATAACCATTATTCTCACTTAGTTGTAAACCCTGTGATCTACAGTGACAATTGGCCTGGCAAAGTAGGCACATGAGGGTAATTGTGCATAAAGTTCATGGGAATAAATCACCACTTTCTAATTGGGCTTACAGTTTACTCCACAAGTTGGAACCCATACCTAGCTCAGCTATTGGGACCAAGAACATGTTGCTATACAATGCCCTTGGGGAGAACATGCTACTATTACTCTGCTAATGGGACATAGTATTAAACTGGCTCCTCATGACTTCTCATTATACTCAGATTAGTACATTTCTCATCAAGGGCAGTATTTTCTGCACTAGATTGCAATTAACTCCAAGATCCACAACTAGTCAAACATGAAAAACTAATGATAGAATATTCAACTCTGTAAGGGATGTCTATATTACACTACCCTCTTCCCAATGCTCAGGAAGCATTACAGAAGAATAGGTAGTAAGAGTAACCAGAGTCAGTGAATGGCTACAAGAAACTGTTTTCTGGAAACAACAGAGCAGTTGCACATTGTGGTAGCTTGAATGAGAATGGCCCCATAGGCTCATAGATTTAATC